>NC_081181.1:129820127-129977477 GCF_029867415.1 Vicia villosa | reverse complement strand
CTATGGTACTATATTGTCTACCACTCCCTCACTAACCGTTGTGGACTAAAATAGTTTAAATTAACTATTCCTATTCTACCCTCCAACGGACTTCTTTTTTGTTATATAAGGAAGACTTGGAAGATTGAAGACAACAATGATTTCTCTACAAAACTTACGCTGAAACGCTGCTTAAATCTCTCTGATATATTGTTTGTGAGGTTTTGTAAACGCAAGCAACCTTGTAAGAAAACTCACTGTATATCAACTTTTAGGTTGATTGTTCCTTGAGAGAGTAAGTGTTAGTTAGAATTTCTCAAGAAGACATTGACGGGCAGTTTTTGTGGTTTTCAACATTGAGAGTTGGTATTTGTTGTGTGTCTGTAATCAGTTTGGTTATAGTGGATTAAGTCCTTGTTTTAGAAAAAAATCACCTTGGCAGATGGTCTCGATTAACTTTGTTAATAGCGAATGTTAGAATCCTAATTGTACATATTTTGTTCATAGATTTTGTGGTATTTCTTAACTCTTTCATCAAGTTTTGATTCCTTTTAGTGTAATAGTATGTAAATAAATAACATTTTGTTTAGATTGTACATAAGTTAAGTTTTATGACTTTTCTTTTATCTTTATATAAGTATTGATGATTTTGGCAAGCTTGTATTGAAAGGCTTTGATGGAAGGAGCTTGGAAAGAGGTCTTTTGGCTGAATGAAGAAGATTTGTATCAGCAGGTCCGCTCAGCGAACCATAAGCGCGCTTATGCATCAAAAATTCAATAACCCCGCTTGAAGCGAGGCTTGGCAGAAGCAAATCACGTTTTTGAGTCCGCTTAGCGGAGCCATTCTGCTTAGCGGATGCTGAAGACAAAACAAATATTTTGTATCGTTCGCTTAGCGGACCTAGGCCGCTTAACGAACCTACTTTTAAGCCACATGTGTTTAGGCACTTAAGATGATATTTTTGAGGGTTTTCCATCAACTTTTTCAAAACACTTTTTCTACCACAAGCTAGGGCAAAAGAAAAGAGAGGAGAAAAACCATTTCAAGTGTATTTTCAAGATTTCAAAGCATCTTTCTTCATCTTTCTTTGAGTTTGATGCTACCAAATCTTGTTTTGTTGCTTGTTGTTGAAGCTTCCATGGCTATGGAGAGCTAAACATCTTCTTGTGTCAAGATTAGAGGTAGTTAGTTTGTAAATATGTATTTTGCTTAATTTTTTGTGTATGAACCTTGTTGATGATTAATATATGGTGAATATCTTTGTTATTCATGTTTATATGTTGTTTTGATGCACTATTGAGAGATATGTTTCAAATCTTGATCAAAAGATATTCACATTTCAATAATCAAACTCTAGAGATAGATTTGTGAGTTGATAATCACTTGTGTTGAGCTTTTAAATATTATCATGTTGATTGATGGCATGAGAGATCATCTAACGGTTGATATGATAATATTCACGATATTACTTTAGAGATAAACAGTATTGAGAGGATACGTGGTTGTATTAATCATTAATCGGTTCATATACATGATTATTAGAGTACATGTGAAGCAAACTAATGAACACTAATCTTGGCACAGTTTTCTCAAATCGTTTTCAAACCCTATTTTATTGTCTTTATTTACCTTTCATGCTTTTTACATCTAATGCTTCCAAACTGTTACTCAACCTTAACTCAAAATACACCAAACTATAGAACGACGGTAGTATGGCATCAATCCCTGTGAAAACGATAAAGGAAATACTTACCCTTTTAACAGCGAACCAGAATAAAAATAATTGTGTCATTTTTTTTGTTCTTGTGTTCTTTATTTTTGTCTTAGGAAGGATTTATTTTAAATCCTGAAACCCAATTCAAACACCCCTTTCTTAATTTTCTCACACCTTCAAACCATTCAAATACCTCAACACCCACTTCAAAGCTTACCAATGAAGCTGACTAGGATTTTCCATAAACTGACTTACTATGCTAAATACATATGTTAAGTCTAGTGTACTACAAATCATACAATACTTAATTAATCCAACCCCACTTGCTTATTTAGTAATCTCCATTATCTTCTTATTTTCGTAGGTTTAAGGACAATTCTTAATCGAAAGCTTTGTGTGATGACTGAAAGGTGTGTTGACGGTTTTAACATCTTGCATTCTAATATGTTCCACCACTTTCTTTTAAGTAAATAGATAGAAATGATAACAAGTCACTCTTCTTACGGTTTCTCAAGATATCCATACCCATGATTCTTTAAGCTTCACCAAGATATTTCATCTCAAACTTTTTAGACGATAGGCTGCAATCTAGAGGGGTGAATAGATTACAAACAAAATTTTCTTATTTAAAATTCTGTTTTGAAAATGTTTGACAATGGCTATCGGAGTTAATCTCGAATCGACAATCGTCTATCCCGAACCATTATGGAAAAGATCAGATATGCATTAAACCATATAGAACGTATACGTAAGATGAGAAACTACAATCAATATATTTTTAACAACCAATTTTGAATTAAAACATACAATAGTAATCGATTTCCAATGAAATAGCAAACACAAATTGACTTAAGCAATTTGTCGAGCACTTGATGTGAAATCAATTCAAATAAGGTTTTTATTTGAGAAACCAATTACAATCAAATAGATTGTAATAAACTCAACTAAAACAAATTGAAGTACTAGACAAAGAAATTATCTCTATGTATCGATTGCACAATCAATGGTTTCACAATTTGCAAGTAAACGTGAGAGAGAGAGAGAGATAAGTATTTGTTTAGGCATTTTCCCAATCGGCCTCCCTATGGGTACTTATGCCCCCAATTCCAAAGGAATTGAGATAATGAAAATTAACCTTTACAAATGTAATTTACAAGAGAAGAAGTAGCAATTCAACCCTCCAAACATTATGTTTAATTTGATGTTGATCCTAGTTTTTTCTATTCCATTGATCTTGAGCTCGATCAAGTAACCAAATAATTCCAATCTGTTTCCCTGGTTACCGTTACTCCTTCGACATAACCCTTTTCTTTGAAGCTTTCACTCTGATGAATCTAAATTGCGAACTATTGTGACCAAAGATTACCAAAATGATCCTCTAGTTACCGTTACTCCTTTGACAGAAACGTCTTTCTTCAAAGATTTCACTCGGCTGAATCGAAATTGTGAAATCTTGTCCCAAACCTTTAAATTGATCCTTTATTGACCGTTACTCCTTCGACAGAACCCCCATTCATCAAAGCTTTTACTCTGCTGAATCCAAATTCCAAAGACTTGTGCAAAACCCCCAAATCAATCCTTGATATTGGAGGAAAACCCCAAATAGATTTATCTTGAAATCCCCAAAGAATTTCCAACCCAATTGATTATAACAAATCTAATTGGATCTTATCAAACTATCTCTTGATCACACAACAAAATGATTATACGTTGTTGTATGTATGCAATGAGAGAGGATGATGATGAAAATCTCTTTGTATGTTTTTGGTTTCAATCACTTTGAAATGATGCATGAATATTTATATGTGTATGGTGTTAAAAAGCAATAACCGAAAAAATTGGAGTCGGCTCCAAGTGGACATAAAACTTTTGAAAAAAAATTCTACAGAGCGAGTCGACTCACAACTCGAGGGAGTCAACCCATTTTTGTTGTGTGTCGACTCCTAAGGTCTATGTGTCGACCCATACTTGGGAGAAAATTTTGTATCGTCAACATATAGCTGGAGGTTCTGAATGACTTTCAAAAATTTCTTTAATATGTATACTAAATTATCATAATTCCTTCATATAAGACCATGTATACAAAGAAATTCATCAGATCAAAAATCAATGGACCGCCCTAGCTATCTAAACCACTCAACTGACACTACCTAACAAGTAATAAACAAATGAGAAACTAACTCTATAAAATCCCCACAAAATCAACAAGACACTCCAACCTAATCTAATATGACCCCCACGCTTACACAGATTCTCTCTCGAAGGGATCTTATTTTTGATAAGTTGTCAAGAAAAGACAATCACATTGGTTAGTGCCCAACTAACCTAGATGCAAGATAAAATCCGATCCATGATATTCAAAGGGAGAAAGGAACTAATATTAGCTTCACAGAGGGAGTTGTGGGACGAATTAATTGAAAAAACCCGATCTTTCCTAGCCATCCACCATCAGCAATCAGTTTAATGCGAGATGGTTACCATCTACATGACCTGGAAGAAACTATTGACAAGCTTTTGCTGTCAAACAATAAAGGACCATGTCTGCTAGAAATCCATCCTAACCGAACCATAGATAACCACCACCTCATTCATCATTATATCCTAATGACAATCTTAATGACAATCTATAAGATAAAGCATATAAAACTTATCTCTTCGGGAAATGACCCCACTCAAGGATCATCTGAAAAAGAAGTAAAGAGATCAGACCCCAATTTTCTTCGAAGACCCTCTTCAAGATGTGTCTATCTTTATCTTTCGCATTTTAGCATATTTAACCACTTTTCCATTGACGGAAATTATTCTCTACTTGGTAGTCAAAGTATGGGGTCTGTCTAATTTGAAAACTATTCATTTTTTATCATAAATGTATAATTACAACTATTGAACTAAAAATAATTTATAATACTCAAGACTTTAAATTGTGGTTGTAGATAGTTGTGGGTGTTGGGATTGCACTGATTGCAATTGATGTAATGTACATGGCGGTTGTTGTGACATGAATTTTGATTATAAGGTGTTTGAAATATACCGTTGAAAAACAATTAATATTAGGATTTTTCATTACAATAACTGAAAAACATAAGTGAAATTGTAAGGTGCAGTTTTTAATGTAGTCAGGCGCATGACTTTAAATTACACCATTATTGTGATTCGATGCAATTGTCGAGGCTACCGCATCTGCAATATTGTGATTGCAATTGCGGTTACAACTACAATACTATGATAATACTATCAATCATTTTAAGAAAATATTTTTTTATAATAAAATTAGATTTTTTTAACCAAAATGATGTTATATGATTATCTTTTATTATGAGAGGTAATTTTGTCAAACGAGAAAAAGAACTTCATATACTTAATAAATCTTGTGAATGTTAAATAAAGTTTTATCGCCCTTTTATATTTTAATTTTGTATAAACTTCAATTATAAACCAATAGTGTCATATTGGATATTCTTTTTAAGTTTTACCAGTATGTTTTTATTTAGAAAATTAGCTGTAACAATTTGTGAGCTGGATACTGTGTTCTTTCATGATAAGTAACTGAGCAATACTGTCATACTTGCCAATGCCACATCCATATGGAGGGGTCCCGTATAGCATTCATAGCTTCCATTGCCAAAACAGGTTAGGTAAGAGACTAGCAGTTATGAGTTTTGGACTTATCCATCATTTTCATCATAGTATATTACTTCTAAAGCAGTGCATAGAGTTCACTTCACATTTCAAAAACAAAACTTGAAAGAAAAAAAAAATGGTGAACACGGTGAACGTAATTTGGTCACTGGTTAGTTGGGTAGTGAAACTAGCTGGTTTGATGCTCTACACAGTAGAGATAGAACCAGGCACAGTAATGAGATTCTGGGTTCCTTCTAACACCATTTCAAAATCCAACAAACCTATTTCAAAACCTACAAAGCCAGTAGTTGTTCTTCTGCATGGCTTCTGCGGCGACGGACTTGCAACATGGCAGTTCCAAATCAACCCTTTAGCCAAAGACTACTCAGTCTATGTGCCAGACCTAATGTTCTTCGGCGGTTCCATAACTGATAGGCCGGATCGGTCACTGGCTTTTCAGGCCGAGTGTGTGGCGGCCGGGTTAAGGAAACTCCGCGTGGAGAAATGTGTGGTGGTTGGATTCAGTTACGGTGGAATGGTGGCGTTTAAAATGGCGGAGATGTATCATGAACTGGTGCAAGCGGTGGTTGTGACTGGTTCAGTTTTGGCTATTTCGGAGTGTATGATTAGTAAGGCAGTGGAAGATGCTGGGTTTTCTTCTTGCTCGGAAATGCTGATGCCTTCTTCTGTAGATGGAGTGAGGACACTTCTTTCTGTTGGTTTCTACAGAAACATTCCGTTTCCCAATCGTCTGCTAAGTGATTTTGTTAAGGTTTGTCTTTGTGCAATTTTACAACTCTAAACCAATTCAACCGTTTTTAATACACACTATAAATTTAATCAACTAGTTTATAAACTATCAATTATATATAAATTCATCTGCTATAAATTAATTTATAAACTATCTTTTTATTTTTCCCTAAACCCTATTATAAATTAAGAGTAAGTCTATATACTTCACTTTTTTAACATGAAACAAAAAATTATTATTTTTTTAACTATGATTCTTAAAGAATATGATTGTTTTTACTTATAAATTAGTAGAAAGTATTTTTATAAGTGGACTTTGATATTTCATATCTGATAATATATCATTGGAATGTCATATAATATATGATATGCAAGTGGAGATAATTCTTATCCTACAAATTAATTTTGTAGAAATTGATTAGGTTTAATTATATTTTTTAATATAATATCAAGAATCACGTTTAAGATCCGATGAATTATTTTCTATTAAGTTATTCGTTTCCAGATCACCTGGAGTTTATTTTTACGCTTCTAATGTTTAATCATAAATATGAGAGAGAATGTGTTAAGAATCTTACAATAGACAATATATAACTTTAACATGTATTAGTAGAACGAATTTTTATTTTTTTAACTATGATTCTTAAAGAATATGATTATTTTTACTTATAAATTAGTAGAACGTATTTCTAATAAGTGGACTTTGTTAAGACTTTCACATGAGAGATAATATATGATTTGAACAAGTGCTCATGGGCTTATAAGTGAAGTTAATTCTTACTTTACAAAATGAATTATAGAGATTGGTTAGATTAATTAGGGTGGCAAAATGGGTCCGGTCTGTTGGACATGTTCCGTTTTGCTCGCATTTTAGTGTGGGGTGGACCAAGGTTTTAGGCCCTCACCGTTTAAGGTGACTGTCCCGCCCCGCTTCGTTTTTTATGTGGGCTTTTATGGACACGTAAATTAACATAAATTTTAGTATTTTTAGGCTTAAAAGATGTAGTGCCCGCGAGCTTAACCCTCCTCGCTCTCACTTTTTTAGTAGGATGGGTCAAAGTTTTAAACTCTCACCCTTAATTACGACCGTCCCACTCTATTTTTTTGCGGACTTTTGCGGGGCGTGCCTAAGCGGGGAAGACATGCCTGTTTGCCACCCTTAGGTTAGACCCAACCATATTTTTTATGATAATATCAAAAGTCTCGCTTAACATATGGTGGAATGTTTACTATTAGATTATTTGCTATTGAACCACCCACCATTAATTTCCCCGCTTTAGATGTCAAGTCATAAATAAGCGATAATGTGTTAAGAGTCTCACATCGGACAATATATAACTTGAACATGTGTTTATAAAACGAAAAATCGTCAGTATACCAATCAATTTAATTTGTAGAATTGTTTCAACCATAATTTCTTATGAGACTTTACTATAGATAACATTCACTTATATATAAATAGAGAAATGCGAACGACTGCCCCAGAGCACCTGTTAAGAGTTAAAAAGAAAATTTGTATTTAATATTTTAGAAATAAAATTATTTGATTTTTTAAAAATAATAAAAAAAGTTTATTAAAATTACTTGTATTTAATGCATTAGAAATTAAAATAAATAATTTATTTAAAAAATATTGTTTTATATAGAATGCTTAAAGAGTCTTACTAAAACACTCGACAAACAGAAAAAAAAAATACAAACATAAATAATAACCTCTACATCAAACGAGAGAGAATCATAGTCCATAAAAAAAATTGAGGAAATACACAAAAACTATAATCTAGAGAGAGCTAGATTATTTATTGATCACATAAATTAACCTTCACTTGTATTAATACATCACATAGATTACCATAAATAAAGGTTATATCACATAAATTAACCTTCACTTGTATTACTACATCACATAGATTAACCATAAATATAGGTTATAAATTGAGCAAATTTAAATTTTCTTTAAGCGAACTTGTTTTATGAATATTAAATGAGTTACTTAACAAAAAAAAAAAAAAAAGTCAATTAAAGAACATTTTAAAGGTGGTACAGTTTATTATAATAAGCATGAGAGGGTATTACTTGTATTTGATTCATAGTACTTGTATCTAATAGAGGTATATTGTTAGCTATTTAGTACATATAATATTTGACAGAATATTGTTAGCAATTGATTATGAAAGTGACTTTAAAATATGTCAATTATAATTGATAGTAATCAATATATAAATCTTTGAAAACATTTGTCAATAGAAACAGAGAACAGTTAACACGTAAGTTTAATTATCAATAACAATAATACACGTAGGTGGCAATTTGCTTGGAAGGTGACAGTTAGTCTGGTCACATATGACAATATGTAATCATTAAGAAACAATTAATATTATATTATTAATTATAAGTAAGAAATATATTTTATTAATAAGAAAATAATTTTTTTAGATTATTAATCAACAAATTATTTTTATTGTTATAATAATATTCAATTTTTTAAAAATTGTTCATTTATAAAAATCAACAATTTATTTATTTTAATACATAAATATAAATATATGTTGACGCTAATAATTAATTAAACATTAGATGCAAATAATAAATTTTAAATCACTAATTTACCTTTATTGAATTCAATTAATACATATCAATTGAACTATTCACTTACCTCAATAAATATTTAAATTTATTTATAATTTTGATCTTTTATTTTATTTGATTTAAAAAATCAATGTTTATTATTTTAAATTCAAAATATTTTGAATTTTTTATATTCTTTCACTTTTTATACTTAATATTGCTGTTTATATTTTTATTTATTGATTTGATTTTTTATTTTCTTTCACTTTTTTTAATTAATATTATTGTTTATATTTTTAATTAATATTATTGTCACATTTCACATATGACACATCATTTAAAAATAGAGACGTCCATTCTAAGTGTAAAAATGTGAGATAGTATTAAAATTATTTAAATTTAAAATAAGAGGATTAATTTTGTGATCCGGATAAAATAGAAGGACTAATATTTTAATTTAGTATAATATTTAATTAAATATATATTTTTCAATAGTAAAATAAGTAAAAATTAATAAAGTTGATGTTCTTCAAAGTTAATTTAATATTTATAACATATATTTTAAAATTTTAATTTTAAAAATAACTGTATTTTTTATGGTAAGTTTGTACGGGAAAAAGATCAATTATAACTGATAACTAATTTAGTAATTTTATTTGTTGTTTTCAAAGTTTAAAATACCATTAACTATAAACAAAATTATCCATAATATTTGTTACAAATAGTAAGATACCCACTCCGTTTCAAAATATAAGAGAATAAACAAAAAAACACATTTATTAAGAAAAATATAAACATAATCATTTAACTTGTGACTTTAATGAAATAAAGTTCTTAAAAAGATGGAAAAATAAATCTGATTTATTGTTAGTTATGAAAAGATAAAAGAGAATATAAACCGAATGCAATTTACATTTAATTTTATCTTAAAAATATAAAAAATAATATTTTTTTCTGACAAGAAAAATATATATATTTTTTTATATTTTAGAACGGAGAAAGTATTTTAGAGTCATGACTTGATTATAAATAAAAATAACCTACTTTATATTTATAAAATAATTTAGTGTAATCTTCCAAATCTCTTTTATAAAATATTAGTGTAATCTCAAAAGTAAACCTAGTACTCCTTCCGTCTTAAAATAAATGTCGTTTAAGGTTGTTACACACATATTAAAAAAAGTAATGATTGAGTCAATAAAGATAACATTTTTACAAAATTACCCTTAATTACTATTGGTTGTTATATATTGACATGACTTGAAAAGAGTGTATATAAAGGGTAAAGTTGGTAAAAGTTAGTTAATGTTGCATTGGAAAAGTAAAGAGACTATTATTTTGAGACAACTTTTTATGGTTAAAAAAACACTTATTTTGGAACAGAGAGAATATATTAATTGAGGAATACTTTAGAAACTTATATTTTAAATTTAGTATTTGCCAAAAATAGTTAGTTAACTTGCTTAATTATTATGCGATTTTTGTGAGTAATATATCATTAATTGCAGGTGATGTTCTCAAATAGGAAAGAGAGAAGTGAATTATTAGAGGCCTTAGTCAATAGTTACAAAGACATCAACATCCCGAAATTTCCGCAGGTTATTCATAATTTTGATGCTAACACTCTTTTCTACACAGGAGATACTAAAACTCTTACCATTTTCTATGTGCTATTTTACAATTCTTCTAAAACCTATGTTTTTTATTTTATTATTAAGATAATAACTAACTAACTTTCCTTTGTAGCAAATATTTCTTTTATGGGGTGAGAAAGACAAGCTCTTCAAACCAGATATTGCACAAAAGATGAAAGAGTAAGAAATTTTGATCATAAAATTTCAATTATTTTAAACCATTTTTAAAGTTTATATGCAATTTATCTACTGTTTAAGTGTTTGATTTATATTACAGTAAACTTGGAAATAAAACAACATTTCAAGAGATAAAAGAGGCTGGTCACTTGGCTCACTTGGAGAGACCTAGTATTTATAACAGGAGCCTTAAACAGTTTCTTTCTTCAGTTATGCTTGGTGAAAGAAAATAATCCAACTCATATCTATGTATATGTCCAGGGGGTGTTTTGTAAGTTCTAAATGGATAAGTTATTTGAGTGACTTTAATTATGTCTTTACTTTTTTAAGTTATTGTTGTTCAAGTGTTTTCAAACACTAATATGAATGTTTGTATTAAGTGCAATTACAAACAATTCATATTTGTGTTGCTGTGTAGATTGTGGCTTTAATCAAAGATGAATGTAATGTAGGTTGTGGCTTTAATCAAAGATGAATGTAATGTTGAGTAAACTAGTGTTTTAACAAGCTAGATATTTTTTGTTGAGATGTTATAACTTTTTTAATTGTTATGTAATTTACACTACCTGCAAATCATAATTATTTACTAGCATTGATTTTATAGGCATTTATGATAAAAGTAAATAGACAGCTAGAGAGTTTAGAATCTCCCTAACCACTTTCAAAATAACAAAATCAATGGCAATAAAATCTTACTATCTACTTTGTACACTTTCAAATTTGCCATTTCCATAAAAAAAATTTACACTTGCAAAAGGATAAATATGTATTTAATAAATAGCCAAAATAATACACTTCTCTATCAACCATATGTGGGCACATGGTATGAGAATTGGATCGAACTCTATTATGTCGAAGGGTAGCTTCTAGTTCGACAAGATTTATGCATGCCGTCGAAGTATCTTCACATGCTGGTGTCGAAGACCTACATATTGTAGTCGAAGAGTGTTCTAGTATGTCGGGGTCGAAATGCTACGGTTGTTAGTATTTGGAATTGGGCCTATTTTGTAATGTCCAATTGTTTAAGTTAACTTGTAATGAGTATTTGTGAAAAAAAACCCATTAGTTTAGTATGTTAGGTTCATTATAAATATCATACTAGTCTCTCATCATTGCATACTGCAAATCCTAATTTAGGGTGAGAGGGTTATTTGTTATTCTTGTAACACTTGTAATCTTGTTTCAAAGAAAAAGTAAAGAATAACAGATAACCAATCCTTGTTGTTCTTCTTGTTTCCCACTGTGTTCCTTATTATACTCTGTTCTTGACATCGTTTTTACAACAAATTGGTGTGGTGAGCGTGGAAAAGACGCCTCCAACAAAGTATGAGATTGAAAAGTTCATCAGAGTGAACTATTTTGGTCTGTGGTGCTTGAAGATGAAAGTCGTACTGGTTCAGCAAGGTTGTTTGGAAGCGTTGAAGGGAGCGGAAAATATGGATGTTGCGTTAACGGAAAAAAATGACGACCATGATAGAGAAAGTCCACAACACTATTTTGTTGAGCCTTGGTGATAAGGTTCTTTGACAGGTATCAAAAGAGACGACGACATAACGGTTATGGTAAAACTTAAAAGTTTCTACATGACCAAATCGCTGGTAAACCGACTCTACCTAAAGCAAGCTTTGTATTCATTCAAGATGATTGAAGATAAAGTGTTTGCTGAGTAGTTGGATATGTTCAACAAGTTGATTCTTGATCTTGAAAATATTGATGTGATGATCGATGATGAAGATCAAGCGATAATACTGTTGTGCGCTTTGCCTCGAACACATGCTCACTTCAAAGAAAATCTCTTGTATGGAAGGGAGTCCCTGACCTTTGAAGAAGTTCAATCAGCCCTGTATTCTAAGGACTTGAACGAACGAAAGGAGCATAAACCTCCGATTATTGATGAAGGTTTGGTCGTTAAGGGAAAACTCTTGCGAAAGGCTTGTAAGAAGGAGGGTCACAAAAGAAAGGTGTGCCCTGAACGCCTGAAAGATCATGGAAGAATAAATGGCAACACAACCATTGTTCAAAATGATTTTAAATCATCTGATGTTCTTGTGGTTTCAAACAGTGACTTGAGTAAGGAGTGAATTATAGATTCAGGTTACACTTTGCACATGACTCCAAACAAAGACTTGTACGAGGAATTATGTGATCAAGATGGTGGATCTGTATTGCTGGGAAACAACAAAGCTTGCAAGATTGCAGGTGTTGGATATGTGATATTCAAGCTCTATGATGTGTCTATAAGGTTGTTAGCTGAAGTCAGGTATGTTCCTGATCTGAAGAGAAATATGATTTCTCTTGGTGAGTTATACAAGAAAGGATATGTTTTCTAAGGAGAGAAAAGTATCCTAAAAGTCATGAAGGGGTCGAAGGAAGTCTTGAGAGGCATGAAGAAACAAGGCTTGTATACCCTTAAGGCTGAAGTTGTAAGGGGTCTGGTCGAATTGGGAAAACAAAATCTGCTTGGTGGAGACAAAGTCGAAAAGCTGGAGTTTTGTGAACCATGTGTACTTGGAAAATCCTGCAGAAAGTAGTTCAACAAAGGCAATCAAATAACACATGGATTACTTGATTACATCCATGTTGATCTTTGGGGGTCTGCAAGGTGTCCATCACATTCAAGAGCGAGGTATTTTCTATCCATAGTAGATGATTATTCTAGAAAATTATGGGTATTCATCCAGAAGAATAAGGATGAAACTTTTGAGAATTTCAAAAGCTGGAAGACTCTGGTCGAAAATCAAACTGGCAGAAAGGCCAAGAGGTTGAGAACCGATAATGGCCTTCAATTTTGCAATGAAACGTTCAAAAACTTTTGTGCTGCCTTTGGTATTGCATGGCATATAACTACTACAAATACTTCACAGCAAAATGGGTTGAATCAAAAGTTTAATAGAACTATTTTGGAGAGAGTCAGATGCATGTTGACTAGTGCTGGGTTAAAGAAGGTGTTTTGGGCTGAGGTTATTTCGATAACAACATATCGGATAAACAAATTTCCTTCGACTGTGTTAGATATGAAGACACCTGAAGAAATTTAGTCGGGACATCCACCTGATCTCAACAGATTGGGAGTATTTGGCTGCGTAGCCTATGCTCACATTAGGCAAAAGAAGGTCAAACCTATAGCTCTGAAATGCATGTTCATGAGATATCCTGAATGAGTCAAAGCTTATAGGCTATGGTGCCTAGAATTAGGTCAGAGGAGGAGTATCACCAGTCGAGATATAGTTTCAATGAAGTTGAAATAACTTTTAAGAAAACTGATGGTGTTGGTAGGAGTGCAGAAATATCTAACGAAGAGTTGGAACAGGTAGAGACTCCTATTGAGGTGGAGGAAGTTGAGGAAACTCTCGATTACTACCTATTGTCAAGAGATAGGTTGAGAAGAGTCATCAAGCCACCTCAAAGACTTGGGTATGCATATCTTATAGCTTATGCATTAATCTCTGCAAGTGATGTTCTAGAAGAAGAACCTAGAGACTATAAGGAAGTTATGAGGAGTCGAAATAAGACTAAATGGGTGAAGGCCATGAATGATGACATGAAATATGTTCATGATAATAACACCTGGGAACTGATCGAGAAACCTTCAGGAGCAAGATTAGTCAGCTATAAATGGATTTTCAAATTTAAGGAAGGAATCGCAGGAGTGGCGTCGAAAAGATACATACGTGGGGGAGAAGATTCTGTTGTGAATTTTGAGTAGGTCATTCCATACGGCCAGGTTGTGAATTTTGGTTGTTCTATGGTATGCGACATGTGTGTGAAACACTATCTCATTTGTTTTTCTAATTGCTTGCCATTAGGAGCGGGATTGAAACAAGTGGGGGAGAAAATTCTGTTGATTGCAAGAGTTAAGGTGTTGTTGAGGTTGTGTTGTTTCCCAACCCAGAGAGAATGTGGATTTGAGATTATTTCCTGCGGGTCAAGTTGAGATGTCTTTAAAGGAGAATGATCATATATTTATGATATTCGCTTCTTTGAGAGTGAAGGGCGATGTGGAGGCTAGAGATATGTCAGTGGTGTGCGAATTTCCTAATGTTTTTCTTGAAGATATTTGTGACTTGCCACTAGAGCACAAAGTTGAATTCACCATAGATTTAGTACTTTCAATTAGGTTTGTGTCGATGGCTCCATATCTTATGTCAATATCATAGTTGAGCGAATTGAAGAAATACTTGGAAGACCTACTTGAGAAGAGTTTTGTTTGACCTTGTGTTTCACTATGGGGAGCTCCAGTGTTGTTAATGAAGAAGAAAGACGGTGGCATAAAGTTGTGTGTTGACTATCGACAACTGAATAAGGTTACTGTTAAGAAAAATTATCCTTTTCTAAGAATTGACGATATGACGGATCAGTTGATTGGTGCTTGCGTGTTCAGTAAGATTGGTTTGCAGTCGGGTTAACATCAAATTCGTGTAAAATCACAAGATATTCCAAAGACTGCATTCAGAAAGAGATATGGTCATTATGAGTAATTATTAATACCGCTTGGAGTATTTAATGCACCTGGTGTGTTTATGGAGTATATGAATATGATTTTTCATTCTTATCTAGATCAGTTTGGAGTTGTGCTCATTGATGATATTTTTATATATTCCAAGTCTGATGAAGAGCATGCAGAGAATCTGAGAGTTGTGTTGCAGACTTTGAAGGAGAATAAGTTGTATGTGAAGTTGTCCAAGTGTGAGTTCTTGTTGCGAGAAGTGAATTTTATTTGGCTTGTGATTTCTAGTGGTGGTATTGTTGTTGATTCGTTGAAGGTTAATGTTGTGTTACAGTGGGATACTCTAAAGTCTGTTACTAAGATTAGAATTTTTATGGGTTTGGATTGTCATTACAGAAGTTTTATTGAAGGCTTTTCAAATTTAGTATTACCTTTAACTCAGTTAACTAGAAAGGGTCAAGCTTATGCTTGGGATGTGCAGTGTGAAGAGAGTTTTCAAGAACTCAAGAAGAAGTTGACGCTTTCTTCAGTATTAATTTTTCCAAGTCCAAGTGCATCTTTTATTATTTATTGTGATGCTTCAAAGATGGGCCTAGTGGTATGTTGAAGCATAATGGTTAGGTTGTGGGCTTATGCTTCGAGACATTTGAAATTTTATGAAAGGAACTATCCTATGCATGATTTGGAATTGGCACCAGTAGTTATTGTTCTCAACTTTTTGACACATTATTTGTTTTGATCCAGATTCGAAGTATCTATTCGATCAGAAGGAATTGAATATATAAGAAGATCAGGTGACTCAAATTTTTGAAGGATTATGGTTTTAGTTTGAGTTACAATCCGGGTAAAGCAAATGTTGTAGCTGACTCTTTGAGCAAAAAAGTCTATGCATATGTCAACGTTGATGGTTCAAGAAATTAAGTAGATTAAACAGTTTAGAGATCTCAGTTTAGTGTGTGAAATGACTCCTAATAGTGTGAAGTTGGGTATATTGAAGCTGACTAGCGATATTATGGAGGAAATTAGAGAATGTCATAAGTAAGATTTGAAGTTGATTGATCGTCTTGTGTTATTCAATCAGAATAGCAGAGGTGATTTTGGAATCGACGTCTTATGAGATTCTGCGAAAGAGTTTATGTTCCAGATGTACTAAAACTTAAGAAGAGTATTCTTGAGGAAGGCCACAGGAGCGATTTGAGTATTCACCCCAGTGCTACTATGTACCACGACTTGAAGAAAATTTTTGGTGGCCTGGTATGATGAAGGAAATAGCTGATTTTATTTATGCCTACTTGACTTATCAATAGTCAAAGATTGAACATTAAAAGCCATCAGGTCTAATGCAATAGTTGAGCATTCCTGAGTGGAATTGGGACATCATTTCCATAGACTTCGTGACGAGTTTGCCGAAGACAAGGAAAGGATGTGATTCTATATGGGTTATTATTGATAGACTGACTAAATCGGCTCACTTTATTCCGATTAAGATCAATTATCCTTTTCACAAGTTAGTCGAGTTGTATGTTGAGAAAATTGTCAGTTTACATGGTATTCCTTCGAGTATCGTGCTGATAGAGATTTGAGATTCACATCGAGGTCCATGAGAGTTTACGGAAAGCATTGGGTACAAAGCTGAAGTTGAGTTCTGCTTATCACCCGCAGATGGACGATCAGACAAAGAGGCCTATCTAGTCTTTGGATGATTTGTTAAGCTATTGTGTACTAGAATAATTTCTATTCTAGTATTGAAATTGCATTATTTTAGGCGTTGTATGGTAGGAGGTGTAGAACTCCTTTGTGTTGGTATGAGTTAGGTGAGAGTTTTGTGCTCGGATCTGATATTTTTCAACAAACCTCTGAGAAGATCAAGATGCTTTAAGAGAAGATGAAAGTTTCGTAGAGTCGCCAAAAGAGTTATCATGACAAGAGGAGGAAAGCACTAGAGTTCTAAGAGGGAAATTGCGTGTTTTTGCGAGCTACTCCAGTAACTGGTGTTGGTAGAGTTTTGACGTCTCGAAAGCTCACACCTCCTTTCATTGGACCATATCAGATTCAAGTGGATGATGCCAAAGGCTTATGGGAGGAACTACTCTGTAGCGCTAAAAAATACTCGAGGTGTTTACACACTCGAAAAAAAACAGAGTCGCCACCGATCTTTATTTATCCCAAAAATGGAAAGGGAAAATGTCGAATAAAACCCATGAATAAAAATAAATGGATAAGATGGTCATCGCAACCAAATTAGGGTTCGGGAGTCGGTTAAGCAAGGGGAAGGTATTAGCACCCCTCACCTCCATCGTACTCGATGGGACCCATTTAGTTAGTTTTATGAATGAGTGTTTGCGTAATGTTTGCGTTCTTTAATTTATTAATCAAAAGAAAAAGGATTTTTATTTTTTATTATTGTGAAGGAAAAGGAAAGTTTTTTTTTTATTATTATGCTCGCCAAGACGTTTGTATCTTGTGCCTACGTATTCCCTCGTGCAATGGGAAAGTCAGAGCGATCGTAGTTCGAATAAAAAACTACGAGTTTGTTGGTTAATTTTATGAAGGATGTTTAGTGTTTGGTTCAAAGGATCAAAGGTATTCAAGAGGTGTACACCCCTTGTCACTTAATCACTTTGATTTAATTAAGAAAGATGTTTATTCAAAGGATCAAAGGTATTCAAGAGGTGTGCACCCCTTGTCACTTAATCACTTTGATTTAATTAAGAAAGATTTTTATTCAAAGGATCAAAGGTATTCAAGAGGTGTGCACCCCTTGTCACTTAATCACTTTGATTTAATTAAGAAAGATGTTTATTCAAAGGATCAAAGGTATTCAAGAGGTGTGCACCCCTTGTCACTTAATCACTTTGATTTAATTAAGAAAGATTTTTATTCAAAGGATCAAAGGTATTCAAGAGGTGTGCACCCCTTGTCACTTAATCACTTTGATTTAATTAAGAAATATTTTTAATATTTGATTCAAAGGATCAAAGGTATTCAAGAGGTGTGCACCCCTTGTCACTTAATCACTTTGATTTAATTAAGAAAGATTTTTAATATTTGATTCAAAGGATCAAAGGTATTCAAGAGGTGTGCACCCCTTGTCACTTAATCACTTTGATTTAATTAAGAAAGATTTTTAATATTTGATTCAAAGGATCAAAGGTATTCAAGAGGTGTGCACCCCTTGTCACTTAATCACTTTGATTTAATTAAAAAAGATTTTTGTTCAAAGGATCAAAGGTATTCAAGAGGTGTGCACCCCTTGTCACTTAATCACTCTGATTTAATTAAGAAAGATGTTTATTCAAAGGATCAAAGGTATTCAAGAGGTGTGCACCCCTTGTCACTTAATCACTTTGATTTAAAAAGGACGATTAACAACTTGACGTTGGATAAAGCGTTTTAGGGTTTACGAAATGGGTCTAATCGCACTTGGGCGGAAAAGACAATTTTTGAAATGAAACTCGCACTTGGGCGAGATTTGCACTTGGGCAAAGAAAGGCTTCGCGCTTGGGCGAAAAAAAGAAGTAATGAGTTTAATTTATTTTTGAAGTTTTTGTGAGAAGTTTTGAAATGGACCCGATGTTAAATCGAGTGTTTTATTGAATGAAAATTTATTGTAAAAAGAATTGATTTTATTATGGTAATCAACTAATGAGAAGTGTCTAGTCAATTAACTAAATTAACTATGGATTAACTAACATGATCAATTAAATTAAAACCAATTTAATTCAATTAATTAATATAGTCAAAGTTTTAGTTAATAGATTTAATTAACAAAACAAAAAATACTATGTCTTGATAATAAAAATAAAAATAAAATGTTGAGACAAGAATAAGTGGGCTGAAAGGATGGAGGCCCATTGGTGTTGGGAGGTGTATATTGACACACAAATGATTGGTGAGGTAAAGAAGCATTTGGGCCATAAAAAAAAACACTCGGCCCAGGAGGAAGAAGAAAAACAAAATGGAGAAACCCTAGGAACTAGTATGAGGCGCCGCTGCACCTCCTTGTTTCTCTCAACATTTTAACCCTCCTCTTTTTTCAATTGGAAAATTAAATTAAATGAAATCAGAGGAAAAAAAAAACAAGACTCTCTCTTCTCTGCTCTCACGACTTCGCTCATCTCTCACATGATATCCTTGTTTCTCTCTCGCGATTGATGTTCATGGATTTCCAGAAAGAACAAAAAAAGTTCTATTCTATTCATCGATCTCTCTCACGCTCTCTCCCTCTATCGCTCACGAGGAACTCTCAATCTCTCGTGTTTGAATCTCTCTCAGTCTTACGGTTTCGGTTCTATCGGAACAAAAACAAAAACATTCAATCAAATACCCGATTCCCACATGAACCCTAAATGCCCCAAAGTACATGCTCAGAGATTTACATGGTGATTACAAGTTATAGTTACAAGTATAAATTAGCAAGTGAATAAAGGAAAAGAAAACAGGGCGAATTCGAATCAAGGTCTACCTCAAGGTAAACACGTTCTTCCTTTCTCTTCTCTGATTCCGCTCCGTCTCTTTCTGCTTCCGCTACTTCGGTTTTGTTTTGAGTGAAGGTTACCGTGAGCAGTGGAGATTTGGGGTTGGGTGACTCGGTTTCACGGTGATGATTATTGTGGTTCAATAAGTGTTTTGAGGGGAGTGAGTTGATGTTGTTGAGGGATATTGCAGGATTCTGTGTATTGTTTTTGTGTATGGGTTTTTGGAGAGTGATTCGGGTAGAACTTTGGCAGAGGTTTTGTATGTTATTGTTCTTGGTGGCTGCCGATTCCTCTGTTGCTGAAGAATGAGGCCGTTTATATAGGGAGGCGATTAGGGTTTTTGATGAGACTTTGAGGGGGAAAACTTGGTGAATTTGAACACTTTTGATGTACTGATCTTTTGCTTTTCGCTGCAGGTTTTTTGTATGGACAAATTAGTGCAAGGTTTGGACATATGTGCTGCAGGTTTTTTGTATGGACAAATTAGTGCAAGGTTTGGACATATGTGCTGCAGAGTGGTGTTTTGGCTATTCTTGTGCAAGTTTTGGCTTGTTTTTTTTTTGACTGTGTGTGCAGGGACAGCAAGGAAGTGGAGCAGCAACAAGGTTGGTGATAGAGCAGTAACACGATGGGGACATCCCATTTTTGTCTGTAGTGCAAACTTGTTCTCTAAATTATTTTTGTTTGTATTTTGAATTCTTTTGGGATTGATGTAAACTTCAAGTGTAAGAAAATATGATATTTAAACGAAATGACTATTCTCTTTAATTTCTATTCAATTATTTAATTACGAAAATGTTTTTTTTAATAGTTAAAATATGAGATTTTAATTATCAAATAAAACAATCATTTAACCAAATAAAAGGATAGAAAATTAAGAGATGTAAAATGGATTAGAAACAAAGATGGACTATGATGTGCTTAATAAGAATCAATCCACATGATTTAAAAATTAAAAATTAAAAAAACAAAAATATAATAAATAAAAAAATGGAGCCTAAATATCGTGTACTATCCCTTAGTCTTTTGATGAATGTCCATGAGATCAGCCGTGAAAGTCATGCTATGCTTAAAAGTCAAGGTCAAAATTTGGGGTATGACAGATGCCCCTATTTAATTATCTTTAGCCAGATAGCATGAATGACTTTGGTGTTCGTGATATCGGTGGCAGAAGGTAATTAAATACAAAAAATGCCCAAATTTTGCCCCTTGATGCAATGTGATGCTATGAATGCGTGGATTCTCGTTGGGATACGAAAACAGAAAGTAAATCTCTGTGGGGATTGATAAAATGATTGTGTGAAGGAGTTATAGTGGGAAGACTTGCTGGGGGAAAGCAGAGGTGCCAAGAAGTCGTTTTCAACCAGAGGATTGAGTTTGGTTAACGAAGAGTTGATTCTCAACCAGTGGACTGAGCCTAAACAAAAGAGAAAACTGACATCAACCCGTGAATCGATAAAATATCAACTAATGAGTTGAGTCCAAAAAAGAAATTATTATCAGCCAGTGGACGGGTGAAAAGTAGACGCGTTATCCTCAACCAGTGGATTGAGTTTGAGATGAATAGGAAAAGCCATTATCAACCAGTGGATTGGTGAAGGTAAGTCAACTAGTGAATTGATTTCAAAAGACAAGATAAAACTAACATCAACCAGTGAATTGACGAAAGGTGACTCGATGTCCTCAATCAGTGGATTGAGTTCGAACAATTAAGAAAGAAGAAACACATCAACCAGTGGATTGATGGAAGTAAACAAGACATGACTAACATTAACCAGTGGATTAATGAAGGTGAAACAAATTTGTTGTCAACTAGTGAATTGACTCTATCAACCAGCGGATTGACAAAGAAAAACTGCTTTCAACCAGTGGGTTGCTTTGATCTAAGCGGAACGTAAATGATTGACTGTAACCAGCGGGTTAGCAAGATGAATGATAAATTTCAACCAGTGGGTTGGCAAAACAAGTGAGGTTCAATCAGTGGATTGACACGAAAAATGATTAATTTCAATCTGTGGGTCGACAAAACAAGTGATATCCAATCAGTGGATTGACACGAAAAAGATAAACTTCAACCAGTGAGTTGACAAAACAAGTAATATTCAATCAGTGGATTGACACGAAAAAGATAAACTTCAACCAGTGGGTTGACAAAACAAGTGATGTTCAATCGGTGTATTGACACAAAAAGGATAAACTTCAACCAGTGGGTTGACATAACAAGTGATGTTCAATCAGTGGATTGAAACGAAAAAGATAAATTTCAACCAGTGGGTTAACAAATCATGATAATAACTTTCAACCGGTGGGCTGACAGGAAGTGGGAAAACTTTCCTCAACCAATGGGTTGATAGGAAGTGAAAGATTAATCTTCTACTAATGAATTGATTCAAATGATGATAAAATGTTTGGTCCCCACTAGAGGGTTGACAAAACAAATGACTTTCAATCAGCGGACTGACAACAATTGAAAAATGCGATTCATGATTAAATTCAACCAGTGGGCTGACAAAAATGAACAGAACGGTTCTCAACCAGTAGGCTGATTCAAAAGACCAGAAGGTAAATGATTAATTTCAACCAGTGGGTTGGAAAAGATTAACAAGCATGCTCAATCATGGGATTAGCAAGAAAATAATGATTGCGGTGACATCATTAGGGATTATGAATCCATGCATGCTTTTTGCTTATGTATGAGACATCTTGGTTTTTTCTTTTGTGCAAATTGATGCACGTGTAATGATGTATGATGGTTGATCAATGCAGGTAATGAGTTTACCGGATGTGTGCCAATGGGCAATGCATTTTTTGGATGTCCATGGTGGACTGGGCTTGATTCTCAATGGAAAAGCCTGAGCAAGATTGAAATTTTGATTTGATGTTGTGGGAGGTTGCCCCGTGAATGATATGCATGATAAATGAATGCATGCAATGAATGAAATTTTCTATTTGTAATGTTTTGACATATGCCCCAGTGGAGGGTCATGATTTTTTTTGTGAAGTGAAAAGAGTCCCTTGGTAGGAGTTTTGTGCAAGCATAATTCCCGACACCAATTTTGAGTTTGTGGACTTCTTGATATGGTATAGTCTGCTTGGGCCGCTTGGAGGAAAGGTCTTGGCCTTGATTTGCCCCAGAATGCTGAGTCTATGGAGAAATTTGCTTCAACAAAGTTTTGGATTCAAACTGATGATTCTGAGATGACATGCCCCAGTCCTTGGGAACTTTGAAATGAAATGCCCCTGAATGATGGACTTCTGAAGTGATGCGACCTTGATGGTTCCACTTTAGGCTCTTCAATTGATTTCCATTGTTGGAACTTCCTTGATGTAAAGTGCTTACTTACAAATGAAACTATTCAATTCAAAATGGTAATTTTAATGCGACGTGCATGCAAGTTTTGAGAACAATCATTTATTGAAATGAAACTGTGGTATACGATGAATAAATCCCAATGAGGATGCCATGGAAGTTTGAAATTCAAGGTGTGAAAGATGATGTGATAGCATGGTATCGAAACAAATGATTAGAAAATATCCAGGAGTCAGGTTAACGCAACCTTGCTTTAGTATGCTTTCAAAAGAAACCTTGCTTCAATTAGGACTTTTGAAGGTTGTAACGTGGTCAGGTTCACGGTTTGAGAAACAAAGGATATAGGCTCAAATTTTTATTTTTATCCACCCATTCTTCGTGATGTTCTCCAGTCCTAAGTTCAGTTACATGTATTCAACTTCCAAGAGAATTTACAGATGATGTTTGAGAACCAATGAGTTCTAAGGTGGAAGTCACCTTATTCTTCTTTGCAATTCACACAAGTTTGTTCTTGCTTTTCTTCTTTCGATAATGATCTTCTGATCTCTTTTATTTTGACTTTTGTATCCCTAAATTTTTTTTTGCCTAAGTCTCCTTTTTAGGTCTTGACTTAGCGGGCTTTTCTTTTGAATGATTTTTTTTTTTGAACAACTTGTGTGACAATTGTTCAATGATTAGAGAGGAGTATGACTGCCCCACCGATGGTTCAGGAAAGACAACCGTTATGAGTTTTGAATATTCATTACTTCTTCGACATAGTGTACGAAGAGAGGATACGGTTGAACCTTTGGTCGAGAATGGTTCCCATGAAATGATTCTCTTGGAAATCATATGCATTAGTCATTTTAACTGAACAACTACCCTGCCCCAGGTTTTGATTAAGGGTTTCAATTGCGTGCAGAAAGAAAACACCTGCTTCTAAGGCTCAAAGGGGTTAACGAGGGATTATCATCCTTATATCTCCAGTGTTTGGGGATTTGAAAGAATGCCTGTACATCATCAACAAAGTTTTATTTGAAAGCACACTGATGCAAATTGGGTATTTTGTTTATCGTCATCCTCCAATACTTGCTTAAACAAAAGTATGGTAGAGAAAAGGAAATAGGAGAAACATAAACATAATTTTTTTCATTTTTTTTTTAGGAAACAAAATAAAATAAAAGGAAGAAAGAGTGAATACGAATGGACCAATTCAAAACTTGCATGCTCATTTCATTAATATTACCATTAAAGTTAACAATGTTCAAAAGCAAATAAACACTTAGCAAACAAGCGAAGAAACGTAAATGCAAGTGATAAAAAGTGGCTCAATGATCTGCTTTGACCCATTGGTTTTAGGAATGTTCTTGGTGTCTCAGCACTGATCATGGCATAGGACCAATATCCTTGAAAGAGAGTATCTTTTTGTCAACCAGATCTTGAACTTTTTCCTTCAGGACATTGCAATCTTCAATGGAGTGACCTGATATCCCATCGTGAAAATCACACTTGACATTTGGATTGTATTCCTTGGGAAATGGAAACTTTGCAGGTCGGGTTGGTCTGGGAGCTATTGCTTTACTCTCGATTAGATATGGCCATAGCTGAGCGTAGGTCATTGGAATTGGGTCAATGCGGCGATCCTCCTTCTGATGGTTCCTTTGAGGTTTATTCTGATTCCGTTGACGATTTTGATTCTGAGCTGCATTCTGAGGAGCATTTTGTGAAGAATTATGAGGAGGAGATGCCCAAGGCTGTCGGTATGGTTGCTTGAATTGTGCGGCCGCAACATATGGATACTGATCGTACGGTATGAATGGTGCTTGTTGATAAGCTAAGGGTTGGCGGGAATGTGAGTTCTGAGGCTCGCCATCAATTGCAAAAGCAATAGTTTCATCTTCCCACTTCTTCTGAAAGTTGTTTCCATATCTCTTGGTTCCAATCGACGATCCAGATTCCATAATCAATCGTCCTTCTCGTACGCCTTCCTCTAGTCGCATTCCCATATTCACCATTTCAGTGAAGTCGGTTGGAGCACTTGCAACCATCTTTTCATAGTAAAATGAGCTTAGGGTCTTTAAAAACATTTTGGTCATCTCTTTTTCTTCCATAGGAGGAGAGATTTGGGCGGCAACCTCACGCCATCTTTGTGCATACTCTTTGAAAGACTCTTTCTCCTTTTGTGCCATGGCTCGAAGTTGGTCTCTATCAGGAGCCATGTCGACATTATACTTGTATTGTCGAATGAACGCTTCTACAAGGTCATCAAAAGAACTGATATGAGTATTATCCAATCCCATGTACCATTTCAAAGCAGCACCAGTTAGACTATCTTGAAAATAGTGGATCAATAACTTATCATCATCAGTATGAGTGGCCATCTTTCTGCAGTACATGGTCAAATGGCTCTGAGGACATGAACTCCCTTTATACTTTTCAAAATCAGGCACTTTAAACTTGGCAGGTATTTTCACATTTGGCACAAGACACATATCATAAGCATTCTTTCCAAATGAATTCTTCCCTTTGAGGGCCTTAATCTCCTTTCGCATCTCTTGGAATTGATCTTGGAAATCATCATAAACTTCACCTCTTTCATTGGGCTCAACTTGGTAAATGAGTTCCTCAGCTTGTGGCACGGTATGTACCGAGGGGGGAATCACGGTCATTATAGGAGTAGTTTGAGCAGCTCCAGTAACAGGATGGTATCCCTCTGGCACAAAGTTGTAAGACATGCCCCCAGGGTAGCCATTAGGCATCTGATAGTGAGAGAGACCAGTGATAGGAGCCATAGAAACAGTAGCAGTAGAAACTTCGCAGATCGTAGTAGTCTGGACTTCAGTTTGTGTTTGAGTGGCACGAGGAGATGAAGGAGGTGATGGTTGATTCCGAGCAGCCACTAAGCTTTCCACCAAAGCAGTCAATCTTTCCACCCCAACTCGAAGAGTAGTTACTTCATCACGAAATTCATGATTCTCTTGTTCAAGGTCTTCCATCTTTATGTCGAGTAAGACTTCGCGTCTGATAAGGATGCCTGGGAATCAGCTTGACGATTGATGGTGACTGGATGAAAGAGACAGTTGGAATGAGGTACAAGGACAACATGGATGTATGCATGATGCAAATGATATGTCATGCAATGTTGGATGCAAAGCAAGGTAATAGAACAACCTACCGGAAGGCTCCTTAAGTTAGGATAGTTCTAAGTTCTTTACCCAAAAATCCCCTCACAAGGTTAGCTCTAGAGTTTTTGGATATAACGGTTCCTAGAGGCATCCGAGCATGATCAGAATTTCATCATGCGACAGGTGAACCATCTTATAACGAATTTCATGAGTATGCAACCTCTAGGCGAAGTTATTGTACCCATCATACAAGGAGTGCACCTTGGGGATCGATACATAACTTCTTCAGATGAAACGGGTTCTAAAGGTCCTTGGAGTTAACGACGAAATCAGATTTTCGCCATGCGACGGGTGAACCATCTTATGACAAATCTCATGAATAAGTCTCCTCCAAGTGGGGTTTTCGTATTAGCCATTCAAGGTGTTCACCTTGGGGACTAGCACTACACAACCACCTCCTAACTTATGTTTTTCTCTTGTTTTTCAAAGCTCGGGTTGAGAGCTTCACTCAAATATCATTCCCATACCCACAATTGAGTAAATACAGAAATAAAATAAAAGCGATAAAGCAAGAGTAAAGAAACATAAATAGCACAGGAGTAAACATAAAGAACATAAGAATAAGAATAAAGAATACAAGAATAAACATAAAGAACACAAGAGTAAACAAACAAAGGCAAACACTTAAACATAAAACAAACTAAACTAGGGTTGACTCTCTTAAGATTTTTTTTATCATATCCCCAGCAGAGTCGCCAATTCTGTAGCGCTAAAAAATACTCGAGGTGTTTACACACTCGAAAAAAAACAGAGTCGCCACCGATCTTTATTTATCCCAAAAATGGAAAGGGAAAATGTCGAATAAAACCCATGAATAAAAATAAATGGATAAGATGGTCATCGCAACCAAATTAGGGTTCGGGAGTCGGTTAAGCAAGGGGAAGGTATTAGCACCCCTCACCTCCATCGTACTCGATGGGACCCATTTAGTTAGTTTTATGAATGAGTGTTTGCGTAATGTTTGCGTTCTTTAATTTATTAATCAAAAGAAAAAGGATTTTTATTTTTTATTATTGTGAAGGAAAAGGAAAGTTTTTTTTTATTATTATGCTCGCCAAGACGTTTGTATCTTGTGCCTACGTATTCCCTCGTGCAATGGGAAAGTCAGAGCGATCGTAGTTCGAATAAAAAACTACGAGTTTGTTGGTTAATTTTATGAAGGATGTTTAGTGTTTGGTTCAAAGGATCAAAGGTATTCAAGAGGTGTACACCCCTTGTCACTTAATCACTTTGATTTAATTAAGAAAGATGTTTATTCAAAGGATCAAAGGTATTCAAGAGGTGTGCACCCCTTGTCACTTAATCACTTTGATTTAATTAAGAAAGATTTTTATTCAAAGGATCAAAGGTATTCAAGAGGTGTGCACCCCTTGTCACTTAATCACTTTGATTTAATTAAGAAAGATGTTTATTCAAAGGATCAAAGGTATTCAAGAGGTGTGCACCCCTTGTCACTTAATCACTTTGATTTAATTAAAAAAGATTTTTATTCAAAGGATCAAAGGTATTCAAGAGGTGTGCACCCCTTGTCACTTAATCACTTTGATTTAATTAAGAAATATTTTTAATATTTGATTCAAAGGATCAAAGGTATTCAAGAGGTGTGCACCCCTTGTCACTTAATCACTTTGATTTAATTAAGAAAGATTTTTAATATTTGATTCAAAGGATCAAAGGTATTCAAGAGGTGTGCACCCCTTGTCACTTAATCACTTTGATTTAATTAAGAAAGATTTTTAATATTTGATTCAAAGGATCAAAGGTATTCAAGAGGTGTGCACCCCTTGTCACTTAATCACTTTGATTTAATTAAAAAAGATTTTTGTTCAAAGGATCAAAGGTATTCAAGAGGTGTGCACCCCTTGTCACTTAATCACTCTGATTTAATTAAGAAAGATGTTTATTCAAAGGATCAAAGGTATTCAAGAGGTGTGCACCCCTTGTCACTTAATCACTTTGATTTAAAAAGGACGATTAACAACTTGACGTTGGATAAAGCGTTTTAGGGTTTACGAAATGGGTCTAATCGCACTTGGGCGGAAAAGACAATTTTTGAAATGAAACTCGCACTTGGGCGAGATTTGCACTTGGGCAAAGAAAGGCTTCGCGCTTGGGCGAAAAAAAGAAGTAATGAGTTTAATTTATTTTTGAAGTTTTTGTGAGAAGTTTTGAAATGGACCCGACGTTAAATCGAGTGTTTTATTGAATGAAAATTTATTGTAAAAAGAATTGATTTTATTATGGTAATCAACTAATGAGAAGTGTCTAGTCAATTAACTAAATTAACTATGGATTAACTAACATGATCAATTAAATTAAAACCAATTTAATTCAATTAATTAATATAGTCAAAGTTTTAGTTAATAGATTTAATTAACAAAACAAAAAATACTATGTCTTGATAATAAAAATAAAAATAAAATGTTGAGACAAGAATAAGTGGGCTGAAAGGATGGAGGCCCATTGGTGTTGGAGGTGTATATTGACACACAAATGATTGGTGAGGTAAAGAAGCATTTGGGCCATAAAAAAAAACACTCGGCCCAGGAGGAAGAAGAAAAACAAAATGGAGAAACCCTAGGAACTAGTATGAGGCGCCGCTGCACCTCCTTGTTTCTCTCAACATTTTAACCCTCCTCTTTTTTCAATTGGAAAATTAAATTAAATGAAATCAGAGGAAAAAAAAAAACAAGACTCTCTCTTCTCTGCTCTCACGACTTCGCTCATCTCTCACATGATATCCTTGTTTCTCTCTCGCGATTGATGTTCATGGATTTCCAGAAAGAACAAAAAAAGTTCTATTCTATTCATCGATCTCTCTCACGCTCTCTCCCTCTATCGCTCACGAGGAACTCTCAATCTCTCGTGTTTAAATCTCTCTCAGTCTTACGGTTTCGGTTCTATCGGAACAAAAACAAAAACATTCAATCAAATACCCGATTCCCACATGAACCCTAAATGCCCCAAAGTACATGCTCAGAGATTTACATGGTGATTACAAGTTATAGTTACAAGTATAAATTAGCAAGTGAATAAAGGAAAAGAAAACAGGGCGAATTCGAATCAAGGTCTACCTCAAGGTAAACACGTTCTTCCTTTCTCTTCTCTGATTCCGCTCCGTCTCTTTCTGCTTCCGCTACTTCGGTTTTGTTTTGAGTGAAGGTTACCGTGAGCAGTGGAGATTTGGGGTTGGGTGACTCGGTTTCACGGTGATGATTATTGTGGTTCAATAAGTGTTTTGAGGGGAGTGAGTTGATGTTGTTGAGGGATATTGCAGGATTCTGTGTATTGTTTTTGTGTATGGGTTTTTGGAGAGTGATTCGGGTAGAACTTTGGCAGAGGTTTTGTATGTTATTGTTCTTGGTGGCTGCCGATTCCCCTGTTGCTGAAGAATGAGGCCGTTTATATAGGGAGGCGATTAGGGTTTTTGATGAGACTTTGAGGGGGAAAACTTGGTGAATTTGAACACTTTTGATGTACTGATCTTTTGCTTTTCGCTGCAGGTTTTTTGTATGGACAAATTAGTGCAAGGTTTGGACATATGTGCTGCAGGTTTTTTGTATGGACAAATTAGTGCAAGGTTTGGACATATGTGCTGCAGAGTGGTGTTTTGGCTATTCTGGTGCAAGTTTTGGCTTGTTTTTTTTTTGACTATGTGTGCAGGGACAGCAAGGAAGTGGAGCAGCAACAAGGTTGGTGATAGAGCAGTAACACGATGGGGACATCCCATTTTTGTCTGTAGTGCAAACTTGTTCTCTAAATTATTTTTGTTTGTATTTTGAATTCTTTTGGGATTGATGTAAACTTCAAGTGTAAGAAAATATGATATTTAAACGAAATGACTATTCTCTTTAATTTCTATTCAATTATTTAATTACGAAAATGTTTTTTTTAATAGTTAAAATATGAGATTTTAATTATCAAATAAAACAATCATTTAACCAAATAAAAGGATAGAAAATTAAGAGATGTAAAATGGATTAGAAACAAAGATGGACTATGATGTGCTTAATAAGAATCAATCCACATGATTTAAAAATTAAAAATTAAAAAAACAAAAATATAATAAATAAAAAAATGGAGCCTAAATATCGTGTACTATCCCTTAGTCTTTTGATGAATGTCCATGAGATCAGCCGTGAAAGTCATGCTATGCTTAAAAGTCAAGGTCAAAATTTGGGGTATGACATACTCCTCGAAATATTATGGTCATATCACACCACCATTCACGCTACTACCAAGTATACTCCATTTTCCATGGTGTATGAAGCTGACACTATTTTGCCCGTAGAGATTGACACATCTTCATGGCGAAGCTCTCAATTTAGTGAAGAGGTAAGCAAGGTAGGATTAGAATGTGTGACGGACTTGGTTAATAAATTGAGAGAACTCACCCATATTCGAGAATTAGCCGTCAAGCATAGAGCCGTTAGAAGGCACAACTCCAAAGTCTGGCTAAGGGAGATGCAAATAGGCGACCTTGGTCTTAAAGAAAGTGGTTCTTCATGCACAAATAGGAAAACTACAACCCAACTGGCAGGGAACATATTGCATATTCCAGAAGCTCCCCCACAGGGCATACAAGTTGCATGAATTAGACAGACAACTCCTGTCCAAAACTTGGAATGCTCTCCATCTTAAATATTATTATAGTTAGATTATAGTAATTCCTTAAGAGACATAATCATTTACATATGAACAATTTCTTGAATGTTTATGAGCATCTAGAATATTTTCTTATTTTTTGGATGTTGGACTTAATTGTGAAGATCCTTGCCACCTCTTAAAGCAAAATTTTATATGACAGAATTCATTGCAAAGATCCTTACCGCTTATTAAGAAAATATTTTATTTGTTGAACTTCATTGAGAAAATCCTTGCTGCCTCTCAAGGCAATATTTTATTTACTAGACTTCATGGTGAGATCCTTGTCGCCTCTTAAGTCAATATTTGTATGCTCGACTTCATGACGAAGATCTTGCCACCCCTTAAGACAATATTTTATATGCTTCACTTTATTGCGAAGATCCTTGCTGAATCTTAAGGCAATATTTATATGGTGGACTTCATGGAGAAGATTCTTGCCTCCTCTTGAGACAATATTTTGTATGCTGGACTTCATTGCAAAGATCCTTGTCGCCTTTTAAGGTAATATTTTATATGGTGGACTTCATGGCGAAAATTCTTGCCTCATCTTATGACAATATTTTGTATGCTGAACTTCATGGCGAATTATTGCCACCTATTAAAACTTATTTCATGTGATCAATACATTTCTATGTCATTTAAACTCCAAACTAAAACATTTATCATATTTAAATTATCAATTGTCTTGATAAAATAAATAAGAGAGTAAATAACAAAAATATAAAGCATTGAAATCCATTTTCTGTCACTAATTCTCCTACCTGAATGAGAACCAACACTTTTTCTCATACTGTTGTGACGCTACTAAATGGATACAACTGTTGCTAAAACTATCACTACTAATAGAGATAGAAATGCTATGCATTTTCTTCTTGATCAATGAAGAAGATAACTTCTTGAATTTGGTTACACAATTACAAGAGTATTGTTAATCAACTGATTCAGTTAGAAGTTAACTATATACCTTAACCTAAAACTGAAAATTTGTTTAACCAGTGGGCTCAACTAAAAGCTATTGGGTTAAGCCCATTACATTTTATTACATCATAGGCCCAATAGTAAACTATACATTCTAATACTCCCCCTCAAGCTCATGGTGGTGAGTCAGGTACAACTTTGAGCTTGCTGCGCAAATCCTTGAACACTGCACTTGAGACCGGTTTTGTCATAATATCAGCCAGTTGTGCTGAAGTTGGAACGTGTTGAACCTTGAGTTTGTGAGCTGCTACTCTTTCCCTTACAAAGTGAATGTCAAGCTCAATGTGTTTAGTGCGAGCATGGAGTATGGGATTGTGACTTAACATAACTGCACTTAAATTGTCACACAAAAGAACAGGAGATAAACATTTAACTTTTAACTCAGCTAAAAGTGATTGTAACCATAGGAGCTCAGAGGTAGTGTGTGCAAGTGCTTGATACTCGGCCTCTGCAGTGGATCGGGCCACCAGTGTCTATTTCTTAGAACTTCAGGAGATGAGATTAGGACCAATGAAAATACACGTACCAGATGTAGAGCGCCGGTCATCAGGATCATTGGCCCAATCAGAATCACTATAGGCACGTATAGATAGATACTGATTGAGTTTTGCTGGAGATAACATAAGGCCAAATTCAGCCGTGCCACTGAGATAACGTAAGATGCGTTTGACCATGCTCCAATGGCTGTCAAGAGGATTGGACATAAATTGGCAAGCTTTGTTTACAGCATAGTCTATGCCAGGTCGTGTGTGGGTGATATATTGAAGAGCACCTACAATAGAACGATACAACAGTGGATCCTTCATAGTGTCAGTGCCAAACTTACTAGGTTTACAGTGACTAAACATAGGAGCAGCTACACCATTGGCATCTTCCATATTAACTTTGTTAAGGAGATCTATGATGTATTTAGTCTGTGTTAGAACTAGAGAACCATTGGCTTGATATTTCACTTCCAATCCCAGAAAGTATCCTGGTTTTCCTAGTTGTTTCATTGCAAACTGATTATGGAGCTTAGAAATCAGCTTGTGAATGAATGTGGAAGATGAGCCTGTAATAAGTATGTCATCTACATATACTAAGGTATAGAGAGAGATACCTTGATGGTTATCGAGGGGCCTGTTTGAGGCCATAGAGTGATCTGTTCAACTTACATACCAGGTGCTTATCTGCAGTTTCAATCCCTGGTGGTTGAGTCATATAGACTTCCTCTTCAAGAGAACCATTTAAGAAGGCATTGTTGATGTCAACTTGTTGTACTTCCCACTGATATGTTAGAGCTAGAGTGATGAGCACTTTAATTGTGGCTGGTTTGACTACAGGAGAGAAGGTTTCATGATAGTCAAACCCATACTGCTGATTAAAACCTTTTGCCACAAGTCTGGCTTTGTACTTGTTGAGAGAGCCATCAGAATTTTCTTTTACTTTGAATACCCATTTGCAGCCTATGGCCTTTCTATGGGATGGAATAGGTGTGAGTGTCCAAGTGTTCTTGGCAATCAGGGCATTGTATTCAAGTTGCATAGCTTCAAACTAGTGTGGTTGTGCTAGGGCTTGTTTGGCTGTGGTGGGGGTTGTATGAGCTAAAAATGCCTTAGGTTTCAAGTTCTCTGTTTTGCCTCTTGTTACCATGGGATGGCAGTTGAGTACAGAAGATGGTTTAGGAATATTGGCGGGAATAGAAGAAGTAGGAGAGGTGGGAAGTGAGGAAGGAATCTCAGGACTGTGAGGTAAAGAAGAGGGCTGTGGCTCAGTAGGTTCATTTTGACTAATAGTGTTATGGAAGTCAAAACTAGTGGTGGTATCAGGATGAGTAAAAGGGACATCTAAACTTGGTTGTGGAGAATTATTAGGTAAGGAATCCTGGATATTAGCAGAAGCAGTAGTGAAAGTAGATGTACCTAAAGCTAAGTTGTTGCCAGATTGATTGACAATGTTGGCAGTTTGTGTAGGCTGAGCAGAATTAGGGTGTGCAGTCTGTATACTGTCATGACTGGGACAGTTCTCTGAGCTATTCTGAAGTAGCATCATTCTAGGTGTAGAAAGAGAACTATAGGAGCTGGAACCAATGTCTGCAGCTGTGGTGCCTGTGAAAGACTGAAAGGGAAATTTGAATTCATCAAAAACAACATCTTTTGAAATAAAGATTTTCCCTTCTCTACTAAGGCATTTGTGGCCTTTGTGATGAGGGGAGATGCCCAAATAGACACACTCAGAGCTCCTAAATTGTAGTTTGTGTTTATTGAATGGTCTGAGGTGAGGAAAGCATAAGCAACCAAATGTACTAATGTGTTTGTAGTCAGGAAGAGTATTAAATAGAGCATGATAGAGTGAGGTGAATTGTGAGAAATTTGAGGTGGGTAGTCTATTCAACAAATATACAGCAAATGAAAACCCATGATCCCAAAATTCAACTGGTATTTTAGCATGAGCTAAGAGGGTTAGGCCCATTTCTACTATGCTTCTATGCTTCCTTTCTACTATACCATTTTGGTGTGAAGTGTGTGGACAGGTTAATCTATGTATCACCCCTAATTCACTTAAGAATTTTGTAAAAGTCCTAAATTCACCACCAAAGTCAGATTGAACAGCTTTGACCTGGAATTTGAATTGTGTTTGCACATATGTCATAAATTGTTTAAAAACACTTAAAGATTCAAACTTTTGTTTTAATAGGTACAGCCATGTGTATTTTGTGTAAGTGTCAACAACAGCCATATAGTAGTAATAACCTTGACTAGACACATTGGGGGAGGGTCCCCATAGATCAACATGAACAAGTTCAAAAGGACTAGAATACACAGTTTGTGATAAAGGGGCATGTAATCTATGTGACTTTCCACTACAACAGGAACTACAAACTTCAACACAATCTTTATTTGAAAAAGAAATATTACAAAGTTTTAACACAGATTTAAGGGAAACAACATTGGTGTGGCCTAGCCTATTATGCTAAAGAGCCAGATTATTTGAAGAAAAAGCAGAAGAATCTTAGGACTTTTCTTGAGAAGACACTGCTGCAGTGTTGGCTGCAAGATGAGTAGAAGATCCCACTTGCAATGGTGAGAAACAATACAGTCTACTGGTATCCAGGAATCCTTCTAAAAGAACCTCCTTAGATACCTGAGATTTGACAAAGTAATTATTAGCATGGAACTCAAAAAACACATCATTATCTTTGGAAAATTTGGAAACAGACATAAGATTCCTAGTAATACTAGGCACATGAAGTAAGTGTTTAAGAGCTAAGGTGGTGTGAGGTGCTAAATGAGACTTGATTTCTTCTAGGCCTATGGAGTGGATATCAAGGCCTTGTCCATTACCAACAAGTACCTGATTTGTGCCCTTGTATTTTTGTGTGTGTTGAATAATAGAATTATGAGGAGTTAAGTGGTGAGAGGCACCTGAGTCAGCAAACCAAGCTTGAGATTCAAGATTTGTTGGGATTTGAAGATCATCCTGATGAGCTAGAAAGGCTGAAGCTTGAATTGAGTTGGACTCCTGATCTTTCTTCTCACTCTTTGATTGATCCTGTTGATTGGAAGTGTTGTTCTTTGATGCAACTGGCTCAAAATTCTTATCATATCTCTGCCATCAATCCATGGCATCGTGGTCATACTTGCCACATAGCTGACATGTTGGCCTATTGCCAGTTGTGGAGCTTGTGCGAGCTCTGCCACGACCACGAGCTCTGAAATTACCTCTTCCTCTAAGCTGATGAGAACCACCTCTGGTGGATTTGGGATTGTAGTTGTCTTCAGAGTGAGCAAGATTTGCAGTGGCATTTGCAAGAGTTGGCTCTTGACGATATTTGTCAAGCTGAGCTTCTTGCACATATAATAGGGCTTCAATTTCGTATAGCGTTGGTGGCTCCAATTTGCCATATACCATCATGATAAACGAATTGTACACCTCTGGTAATCCTTGGAGAATGGCATCAATTTGATCTCTTTCAGAGATTGGCTCACCAACAGCAAGTAAGGCATCTGCTATAGCACGAATCCTGAGCACAAATTCAGATATTGAACGATTGGATTTCTTCGTAATTTTCAGTTCAGCCTTGAGTTGATGCACCTTGGCCTTCATCACTGCAGTGAAGTATTTGTGGATTTGCTCCCAGATCTGGTAAGAATGTTTGCAAGAAAGCACGCGAGGGAGCACGACTTCAGAAATTGTTGAAAGAAGCCATGTGAAAAGAGCCTGATCTTGAACTATCCACGCTTCGTATTCCTCAGATCTGATGTTGGCACGACGATCTTCGTCGTTCTTGAACATAGCAGGAATTTGAGGACTAACTACAAATCGGTGAAGTTTGTGTGCAAGAATGATACCTTCAACTTGCTGATTCCATAAGAGGAAGTTCTTCTCTTGGAGTTTGATTGAGAGTTTTGGTCCAAACACTGTGTGATTGGAGGAGTTGGCAAACGGCGATCCTTGTGTCACCGTGTGTTGTGGTTGCGAATCGGAATTTTCCGGTGAGGCAGCCATGGATGAAGCTTCTCTGAAGCTTTGATGTTACCAAGAACGAGTTGCAACTGTGTAAATCGCGAAAGGGACTGAAAACGGTGGGTGAGCTTTGCTGAGAGGCAATAGCTCAGAGAGTGAAAAAGAATGGCGGAAGGTGTTGAGGATCTAGGCGATTGATACCATAATAGATATAGAAATGCTCTGCATTTTCTTATTGATCAATGAAGAAGATACCTTTTTGAATTTGGTTACACAGTTACACGAGTATTGTTAATCAACTTATTCAGTTAGAAGTTAACTATATACCTTAACCTAAAACTGAAAATATGTTTAACTAGTGGGCTCAACTAAAAGCTATTGGGTTAAGCCCATTACATTTTATTACATCATAGGCCCAATAGTAAACTATACATTCTAATAACTATTGACTACACAATATATTGTATTAAATTAAATGAAAAGGTTTAATGTATATTGAATGGTAAATCTTAATGGTCCCTCCAAAAGATTTTATGTGCTGCGCTGACAATAAATATAGCTGTAAGAATTAATTTCGACTGGGATACGTTTTTACATGATGAGCTTAACAACAGTGACTGACACATGCATGCCTCTTAGATATGGGGTCCCTTACTATCTCATCCATGGATTTCTTTTATCAAAAACAAGTTATGTACGTCAATACTGTTATGAGTAATTGAACTAGCTGATGAGTTTCATATATTTTAGCTATACTATAGTAAAGCAAATCACGAGCATATAGCCCATATACATTGCTTGGAATACTGCAAACAGAAAAACAATATGGTGAACATGGTGACTGTTGCTTGGTCATTGATAAGTTGGACAATGAAAAAGGCTCGTGTTTTGGAGCTTTGCACAGTGGAGATAGAGCAAGGTACAGTTATGAGATTCTGGGTTCCATCTCAAACTGTTTCAAAACCCACCAAGCCAGTAGTTGTTCTACTCCACGCCTTCTGTGCCGACGGACTTGCAAACTGGGTGTTCCAAATCATCAGTTTAGCCAAAAACTATGATGTTTACGTGCCCGACTTAATTTTCTTCGGCGGCTCCACAACGGATAAACCGGATCGGTCACTGACTTTTCAAGCGGAGTGTTTGGCGAAGGGGTTAAAGAGACTCGGAGTGGAGAAATGCGCTGTGGTTGGAGTCAGTTATGGTGGAATGGTTGGGTTAAAAATGGCTGAGTTGTATAGCGAGCTGGTTCAAGCAGTGGTTATATCTGGCGCAGTTTTGGCTATAGAAGAGTCTATGGTTAGTAGCTCAATGGAAAATATTGGATTTTCTTCTTGTTCGGAACTGTTGTTACCATCTTCTAATGAGGGGTTGAGAATACTTCTATCAGTTGGTATATACAGAAACATTTCGTTTCCCAACCGTATGCTCAGCGACTTTCTTCAGGTTTGCATACTACTTATAGCATTATGTTTCATAGACATTCTAGAAAAACCATTAACCATGCATCCATTTGACTATCCTTAGTCAAACTTTCCCATATTCACACTATCAAGACGATATTGACAATTTGATTTCAATTGCATGGTTCTGAAAATCCAAATTTGATTTTTTTTTAAATTACTCCATCCGTCCCATTATGAGTGATCCATTTGGAATGAAATGATGTCCCAAAATAAATGATCCATTTCAATTTCTAATGCATTTTTTCCAATTCTACTCTCTAATTAATAAAAATTTCACAATTTCCAATACATGATAGGGGTAGTATAATAAAAACAACATTCTCTTTCTTACTTTTATACTCTTTTCTTAATCTGTGTGAAATGGTGTGCTGGGTCACTCATTGTGGGACGGAGGGAGTAATTTTTAATTAGAGTCGTCCTATCTTGATCGGATCGTCAAATACACTTACATGCGTGAATATGTGGTTTCTCAACTCCATCAACCACGACATGGTGTGTTTTAATTGTGTTTACGTATTTGACATAACTTGCTTTACATACAAATTAAAGAGATAAACAAACTCAGGACTAAGAGCTGAATTATCTTAGGAGAGATTTCTATTTGAATGAATTGTGCTTGAATTATATATATATTCTCTCTCTTGATGAATCCAATGGTTGATATTCATTCCTCTCATCTCTCATTATAAAATGCTCTCACTTGATATGCTCCCTATATATATATATATATATATATATATATATATATATATATATATATATATATATATATATATATATATATATATATATATATATATATATATATATATATATATATATATATATATATATATATATATATATATATATATATATATATATATATATATATATATATATGAGATTAATTACTATGCACTGTCAGTGTAAATTTTTTTACACAATCAGTGCATCACAACCATTCATAAATATTATTTTATAAATAATTAAAATAAAAATAAAAATTCAATAAACATTTAACGGTCACGATTCACTGACGGTGTAAAACTGCTTTACACTGTCAGTGCATACCAATTAAATTATATATATATATATATATATATATATATATATATATATATATATATATATATATATATATATATATATATATATATATATATATATATATATATATATATATATATATATATATATATATATATATACTTGAGTAAATTACATCCATAAATATCCCATCCTAATTCATATCTACTTGTTTTTTTTTCAAATCTTGTTCTATTCTTATGTTTGGTAAATATGTTTGCAAATGAGAATTCACTTTTTCATTATTTTAATCCACTTCATCTCTCACGAAACTTTTTTTCAATATGTTTATCCCACATGGTTTATTTGATGATTATTCAAATTAATTTGTTTTCCACCAACAATTTAATCTATACTGGTGTAATATGTCTTAAAACCTCAAATAAAAAAAGAGAAAGAAAAGAGAAATATTTCAGTACTGACAATTTTAGACTTGATTGAGGATTCATTTATTAACGAGTCATATCTTTAGCCCGTTAATATTTTGTTAGTTATAAATATGTGTTTTCTCTTATTTGTTAGGAAAAAGTTGCATAAGGTAGAAATCATATTGAGAAAGCAAACATAGAAATTGGGAGCCTTTTGGGGTTATCATAGAGATGGGAAAATACGTCTAAAATCTTGAATTTGAGTGACTCGTATATTAAGAGTTGGAGAGATTGGGAAACACTAGGGTAGAAAATAGAGATTTGTTCTTAGGAGCCTTCAGGATTTGTTCTTGGGAACTCTGAATGCAAAGTCTATTTTCTTGTAACTTATATGCAATCTATTGCAACAACTTTCTGAATATAGTGAATTGAGAGATGCTCTCTCCCAAGATGTAGATCATTTGATCGAACTGGATAAACAATTTTCTTGTCTTCTTGCCTACTATTATTTTTATTGCTTGAGGTCATTCGGTTAGTTTCCATTTTTCTTTGCCCCCACATATCAAAAGTTTTTTTCGAGATTGAACCAGGTTATTATCACAACAATTGGCGTCCACCGTGGGGAAAAAGGGTTAAGTCTACAAGTGAGCATCATGGGTTCCAAATGGGACATCGATAAGTTTTTCAGAGACAACGATTTCGAATTGTGGAAGGTGAATATGCAAGCAATACTAATTCAACAAAAGTGTGTAGAAGCATTAAAGGGAGAGACAATGATGCATGCAACTCTTACACAAGCTTAGAAGACTAAGATGGTGGATCAAACTGCGAGGGAGAAGACTGCGGCTGAGATGTGGATCAAACTTGAATCATTATATATGAGAAAGTCATTGGCTCGCAAATTATGTCTAAAACGACAATTTTATTCTTTTCATATGGTGGAGAATAAATCTATTGTGGAGCAGATGGCACAATTTCACAAGATCATTGATGATTTGGAAAATATATATGTGAAAATTGAAGATGGGGACAAGGCTATACTCTTGCTAAGCTCATTACCCAGATCTTTTGAGCACTTTAAGGACGCCCTTCTTTTTTGTAAGGAATGAACTATCACTTTGGATAATGTCCGGAAAACTGTAAGATCAAAGGAGTTATCAAAGTTGAAATATTTGAAGGTTGACGGTAGTAGTGAAGGCTTAAGTGTCTCAAGAGGAAGGAGTGAGAGTAGAGAAAATCAAAAAGGAAATAGATTCACATCAAATTCCAAGTCCAAGGTTTTTGATAAGTAAAAGATTAAATGCTCCACTTGTCACAAAACTAATCACTTCAAGAAGGATTGTCCTGAAAGAGGAAACAAGGGTGATTTTGTTCAGATTGCAATTGCCTCAGACAAAAATGGTTATGAAAGTGTTGGCGTACTAGTGGTAACAAGTTTGGAAACAAAAAATACTTTGGTTATAGACTCAAGTTGCTCTTACCACATGTGTCTAACGAAAGAATATTTTGAAACTTTGAAACTGAAATAAGGTGGAGTTGTTCGACTTGGAATCAGTAAGGCTTGAAAAGTTCATGGTATTGGTACCGTCAAACTGAAAATGTTCGATGACTGGAGTTCCTTTTACGCAATGTAAGGTATGTTCCGGAACTTAAACGAACTTTACTATCCATAAGCATGTTTGTGGATCTAGGTTACTTCACTAGAATTGAACATAGGGTGTTGAGAATTGCGCATGGTGCATTTATAATGGTTAAAGGATCCCAAATATGTGGGCTGTATATTTTAGATGGTTCCACTGCTATTGGTCATACATCAGTAGCTAGTCAAGACCTTCTTGATAAATCTAAGTCGTGGCATTTAAGATTAGGGCATGTCAGTGAAAGAGGTTTAGTTGAACTTGCTAAACAAGGTTTGATAGGGAGTGAGAAATTAAATAAACTAGAATTTTGTGATAATTGTATTCTAGGAAAACAACACAGGGTGAGGTTTAGGAGTGGTGTGCATAATTCTAGTAGATCTTTTGAGTATGTTCACGCAGATCTACAGGGTTCGCTAAGGGTGGCAACTCGTGGGGTGAATTCTATTTTCTCTCTATTATTAATGATTTCTCTAGAAGAGTATGAGTTTACATTTTGAAAAGTAAAAATGACACTTTTGAAAAGTTTAATGAATGGTATACTCATGTAGAAAATCAATTAAAAACTAAACCGAGTGCATTAATAACTGACAATGGCCTGGAGTTTGTTTTAGAGCAATTTAACGAGTTTTGCAGGAAACATGGTATCAAGAGACATAGAACCGTGGCTAGAACACACCAACAAAATGACTTAACATAACGCATGAATAGAATCATTTTGGAGAGAGTGAGTTGTATGTTGATGGGATTGGGTTACCAAAGAATTTATGGGGTGAAGTATTTGCTATAGCATCCTACTTGATCATGGGATGTCCATCTAAAAAAGAAAAGACAAAACAACTACTTTGCTCATTGACGAGAAGATATAGTCACTGCCAATCACTTTGCTCATTGGATAATCCATTTTCTGTCACTAATCATCCTACCTGAATGAGAACCAACACTTAAAATTGAAGGAAAATTTTCATGGTCCTTCAATAAAATTTGATGTGCTGCGCCAACAAAATATAGTTGTAACAATTAATTTCGATTGCGATACGTTTTATCATGGTGAGCCACTAAACAATAGAGACGACACATGCATGCCTATTAGATATAGGTTCCCACATACTAACTCATCCATCATCCATGCCTTTCTTTTAGCAAAAAGTCAAGTTAGGTGTTAATAGTGTTATGAGTCATTGGACTCGTTGATAAGGTTCATATATTTAGTTATCCTATATAGTAAATCAACTCACGAGCATAGAGTTCATATAGCACATTGCTTAGAATATTGCAAACACAAAAACAATATGGTGAACATGGTGACTGTTGCTTGGTCATTGATCAGTTGGACAATGAAAAAGGTTGGTCTTGTGGAGCCTTGCACAGTGGAGATAGAGGCAGGTACAGTTATGAGATTCTGGATTCCATCTCAAACTGTTTCAAAACCCACCAAGCCAGTAGTTGTTCTCCTCCACCCCTTCTGCGCCGACGGACTTATAAACTGGATGTTCCAAATCAGCAGTTTATCCAAAAACTATGCTGTTTATGTGCCCGACTTTATTTTCTTCGGCGGCTCCACAACGGATAAGCCGGATCGATCACCGACTTTTCAAGCCGAGTATTTGGCGAAGGGGTTAAAGAAACTCGGAGTGGAGAAATGCGCTGTGGTTGGAGTCAGTTATGGCAGAATGGTGGCGTTTAAAATGGTAGAGTTGTACAATGAGCTGGTTCAAGCAGTGGTTATATCAGGCTCAGTTTTGGCTATAGAAGAGTGTATGGTTAGTAGGGCAGTGGAAGGTATTGGATTTTCTTCTTGTTCGGAAATGTTATTACCATCTTCTAATGATGGGTTGAGAACACTTCTTTTTGTTGGTGTATACAGAAATATTCGGTTTCCTAACTGTATGCTCAGTGACTTTCTTCAGGTTTGCATTCTAGTTTTAGCATTATGTTTCATAGATATTCTAGAAAAACCATACATCCGTTTGACTATCTACCATCAACCATGACATGACATGGTGAGTGTTAATTGGGTTACCATATTTGGGATAACTTGCCTTGCAAGGTAATGAAACACAAATTAAAGAATATGAACTGAATTGTGTTAGCTGTGATTTCTATTGAATGAATTGTACTTGAATTACAGTCTAATATATATGGGAAGTGGGAACAATGTTAGACAATGTCATGATATCTTGGCACGAGCTCCAGATTACCAGGGTTCCATTTTCTTGGAACACTTGGAACCAAAGTGTGAACGAAAAAAAAGTGGTTTGATGAAAAGAGTGTCCTTACTCGGGATGGAATCACTGTTAAATTTTTTCTCTTGTTAGAATTTTATGATGTGACTTCTCTGAGCATTATATAATCATTTGCAGGTGATGTTCTCTAATAGAAAGGAGCGAAGTGAGCTCTTAGAGGCTTTAGTCATTAGCTACAAAGGCATCAACGTTCCAAAATTTTCGCAAGTAAATTATTTTCATAATTTCGATTTTAACACTCATTTTTGTAGAGATATTAAAACTCCTGTTATGTACCATATATTTCCTACTTACAAACCTAAGTTTTTTCTACATGAACTAATAATATTCACACAATTTATGTTTGCAGCCAATACATCTTTTATGGGGAGAGAAAGATAAAATTTTCAAACCGGAGATCGCACACAAAATAAAAGAGTAAGAAATCTTGATCACATAATTATAATTATTCGTTTCAAATCATTCTTAAGGTTTACCAAGTTTCTTAAACTATATCTTGATGAAGTAATAATCATTATCACTGATGAATATTACAGGAGGCTAGGAAATAACACAACAGTTGAAGTAATAAAGAAAGCTGGCCACTTAGTTAATTTGGAAAGACCATGTGTTTATAATAAGTGTCTAAACAAGTTTCTTTCTTCTGTTATGATTGATGGAAAAAAATAATCAGATTCACATGTATGAATATTTCAAGATTGTGTTTGAGAAGTACTTATTAAATTAGTTATTATTGTGCAAGACAAGCCAACTCATGTGATTTTCCATTAATATCTATTGTTTCCGGTTTTGAAAATTAAAGTTTGTCAGTGACGAAATTATCGGGACGAGTCGTGTACTAGGTCGTTTTTTTTAAGATGTTTCGCCGTACTGCCAATTAATATACAAATCAGTCGAGTTTCGACGACGTCTTTAGGATAAAACAGTCAATTCAAAAATTACGATTATTACTTACACGGTAATGAATCGTTCAAGAGATACATCTTTCTGATGGTGCTTAAACCTCACAGTATATGGAATTAATCTAGTCTAAAGAATAAAAAAAAATTGTAGATGAAGATATAAAGAGAGGAAGAAGAGAGATTTCTGAAAAATTCAGAAATCTGAAGCAACGTTCAAATGAAACGGTTGAACACTTTTCATATGAGGAACAATTTAATCAAGGGGAGAGAATTTCGTGTAGAAAGTGGTTAAGAAAATATTGGAAGTGGGAGAAGAAATAATCGTGCCGTTACTGTATTTCAGCGCACAAAGTCCATGGTGACCGCCATGAGTGCAATCGTGACCATTGAATGTGTCATAGCGAGCGCCATGACCCTGTGGCGAGCGCCACCTATAACGGCACCCAGGGACGGATCCAGACATTACATAATGGTGTGGCTAAACATGAAAGAAATATGAATTAATTTTTTTTTTAAATTGGACTAAAATATCATCAATGTTAATTGTTTAAAGAACATCTCATTTTATAAAAGTTATAAGACAGTTATTTAATCACTAATCACTCATTTTGTTGCATAGATTAGATTAAAATTTGAATTAAAATTGAAATCAGTCTCAATTATTTACAAATTCAAATCACCTTTATTTATATCAATAAACACACAATTCACAATTCTTTTTTTAATAGTATTTTAAATTAATGTTTTATGATAAATAAATTAGTTATTAAAACTGCATTTATTTATCTATAGTTTAAAATTTTCAAACTATTTGACCCTCTTCTCAATTCTTTGCACTGAAATATAAGAACTAATTTCTTGAATGAGATAAATTAAGTGGTTAAAATTGTAATTAAATTTAAATAATTTAAATATTAAAATAAGTGTAGTAATTTAATTATTTAAATTCATTAATTTATTCGTAACTTAAATAATTTCAAAGTCATATGAAATTCAAATATTAAACTATTATAAGTTTAACAATATAATTATTTAATGCATCTATAATTTAAATAGTTTTAAACAATTTAAAAATAAATAACATTATTAGCAAAATATTGATCATATTTTTCAAATATAATTTTATAATAGTTAAATTATATATAATTTTAAAATTATTTAAAATTATAGATAAATTAATAAAGTTTAAATAATTAAATACTTCAAGATCTAGTCAATGACATTTTATTTTGAAATGTTCGCTTAAAATATACTAGTATAAGATACAAAGTTATGTAGTGATATATTAAGAGTTAAACTAAAAATATATTTAACATGAAATATTAATCTCAAATATTATTATCAAAAGAAAATTGATAATGGTGTATTTATGGTTATAAATAAAGATGATTTGGATTGTAAATAGTTTTAATTTTTATTTAAGTTTTTATTATAGTTTTAATGTGCTGTCAATCCGTATTGAGTGATACTACAAATACTCATGCTGCAATTAAGTTATTTTATCACTAAGGTGGTGGTATATAAAAACAAATATTCTGGTGTGGCTATAATGCCACTACATACATCCGCCCATGTCGGCACCTTATTTTCCTCCTTTTACTTGGTCAACAATTTAGAAAAGTCAAACTCATTTAATATTGAGTGACACATCTTTAATTAATAAATAATTAATGTACAAAATTAATTTAATTAATAACTAATTATATTTCACCATATCAGATTTTTAAATAAAAATCAATTCATTTAGACCGAACCGAGCAGACCGGTCGGACGGACGGCACGTCAGTGTGTGTCAAGATGACTTGGTGGTGTGTACTCACTCAGTTATAAAATAGAATACTCCTTGGGGCCCAACCCATTTGGCCAAGTTGAAAATATATATATATATATATATATATATATATATATATATATATATATATATATATATATATATATATATATATATATATATATATATATATATATATATATATATATATATATATATATATATATATATATATATATATATATACACACTACTGATATTTGTGTTTCCTCCAATGTGGGACTAAAATAAATTCTTTCAATTTCACTTCCATATTAGTTCTTACTTGTTTTGTTGTATTGTCCACCTAAGGTCAATACATCATTCCAAGTCTCACTTTAAGTTGTCATCATACTAAGATTTCCAACAACCCCCACTTGAATTTACAAGATGAATCTTAGAAATAACGTCAAACGTTTCTAAGATTGTGCATAAGCGAAGGTGTCTACGACTTGAACCTTAACGTAGCAAGTAGGATTCCGATTCAAAAATTGTGACACTAATGTCTTGAACTCTATCTCATACACAAAAAACAAACACAACCTTTTCTTAAGGTGTATTCTAATAGCCCATGCTTTAATAGCCATGCACGCGTATCCCGGTTTAGTGAAGGCTCTAGGAATTCTGCCTTAAAATTCCATAGGAATCGGCCTAAGTTCCACAGTCCCATAGGTGAGTCTATCAAGAGTACTCATGTAGCCTAGGTACTCCCTCATACAAAGTATAGATCTCATTAAGAGTTTCTATTATCTCATCCTCTTATTACTCCAGGATTCATGCTTCACTTGCATGATTGCTAAAGCGGTAAAACGGCAAGCAATAAAAGGTTTGGAAAATTTTATCCGATAAATTATCGTCTCCACAGGAATTAGTGATTATCGAATTTTCGTTCGATAAGTATCATGTTCTTGCGTTTAGGTTTGAATGGTTTTAAAATAAAATCATAAAAGTAAATATGAACAAGAAAATAAATGTATACTTTGGAGAGGAGAAACTTATCAGGCATGAATTTAAACTACCTGTCACAAACTTAAACCTATCGACGAATTATACTCAACCTACAATGCTCGTCATTATTATCACATATCTCTCGCATCATCGTTCATCTCTGAAGTACCAACGAGACATATCTCAACAGAGGTTATCTCTAACGCAAAGTTGTGGGAACATCTGTATTCTCGCATCGGCAATCTCTCGCGCAACACCAACAACACGGAGGCATTAAGCTACGATACCCACTGTGATTATTAGCTTTAATCTATATCTAAAATCTAGAAACTAATAGATATTCATCCCTAATCAAGATTTGTGAGCTATATGTCTATAACAACCCAAATCCAAACATTAAGCAAAAAGATTAAGTAAGACAACAATAATGATTTGTAAAGCAAGTTTTATAAAACGCCATGAGCGATAAACCAAAATCTCATGAGTTGTCGGCTCCGATTGATGAGAAATTCACCTCCGATCATCCATATGCAAACCTAATGTTGTTTTTTAAGCTAAACTATCAAAGAATGTTGGGTGATGGAGTGGGAGCAAAAAATACCCAAATCATACACTAAAAATATGTGTTTTTTTCCTTTTAATGAGTTTCAAAACCGTCCAGATCGCGCTTAGCAGACTAAGCTCGCTTAACAGAAACTTGAAATCTTATTTTGGCCATAACTTGAGAACTGTAACTCCGATTTGCACCTGGTTCGAAGCGTTGGAAAGATTATTCAATGCTCTATCTAAAAATGAATGAATATTAATGAAATTTATTATTTCTTCTTATTTTATTTGAGCATTATTCTTTGATGAATTGCTCAAAATCGTGTATTTGATGCGGTGCCTTCGGCTCTTATTACTCGATGCTCCAATCATGAATGAATACCTACAAAATAAGTGAAAAACTATCAAACGATACAATATTTACACAAAAACACAATTATACTTCTTGCACCCCAAAACTTGCTCTCCTAATTTCATTTCTAACTGGCTTAAACTTTGTATTCATGTGCATCTTTCCATTAGGATATTAACATAAATCATTAATCATTTACCAATAACTTGGCACGGGGATCAGGAGCCTGAATAACAGTTTGTATGTCCTTATGCTCGAGTTTGGCAGAAATGCTTCAAATAAGGTTGACGGTAACTAGGGTCTAGCCCTGCAACTATCATGGGTCTCTTTCTCTTGAGATGTTTGTGACTTGGAGCGCAAGTTACCTTACTGAAGTTCATTCATAGGCTTGGTATTGTACATGGATTTTCTTATGGACCGTGATGTGAGAATCGTCATATTTGTGCTTATAATTGGGGTTTATTTCATTAGTTGTTGCAATGAGCAAAATTATTCTCTTGAAAAATAATCTCCATCAAGGTTTTATCCGAGTTCCTTTTATCTTAAGGATTTGACTCGTTTCCTAAGAGTTCCTTTATCTTAAGGATTTGACTCATTTCCTAAGCCATAAACATCTTATCTTATTTGAGTCTTATTATGAGGGTATCGTTCATGAGATAGGTCGAAGAGAGAGCAAAGCATTCTTAAGTGTGAAATTAGGGATATTAATTCAAGTGACTACTTGGAAATCAAAAGATGAAGCGCAAAATCCAAGTTACAATCTAAAGAAAACGTAAAAAGTGGGAATTCAAATGCAATATGGAAGAAGATTACTCTGAATAGTTGAAAACTTATCATTTGAATTCACACGCCTGCAAAGTGATCATATACCATGTCCATTACAACTTTAATCCAATTCACTGCGGAAAATTCATTGTACAAAATCATTCAAAAATACAAAGGTCCATACATTCTTTCAAAACCGATACAACTCAAATAAAACCCTCAAATAAACTCATTACAAAATTACAACAAAACAAAAATTCTGCAGTGGAAGAAAGTTCAATGAAAAATCATGTATTACAAAATTTCAATACAAGTCATCCAAGAGAAGCATACCAAATCTCTAGACCTATCCTAATCTCCAATCTCCAACCCAAGTCCGATAGGCCTTTGCCACTTCTTCTTCAAATGATGCTAAGTGTAACACTCCTTTTCTAAACCCCAAATTATAATTAAACATTCACAGAGTATTAACATGCAAAAAATAAAAAGGGTGTCACATGTTGTTTTCATCATAGTGAAAACCCAAAACAAAATACAAACATGCACTGATCACCTTATAACACAATTTGAAACTTTATTGTTTCAAACATTATGCGTATTGCACGCAAAATAATAAATCTCAAGTTATTTCAATGAATATATCCCATACTATATCCATCTACCATATCATATAATATAATCAACTCATATATGTACATGTCATATGAATTCAACAACTAGGCAACATAGCCTTCAACTTCGAGAATCCAAAATATCATATCAAATACCATAAAGATAACTATATCCAAATATTAAAACACGAGTTCAAATAAACCCCCAATTGTTACATGATCAGAGCATTTGACTCACTATCTAATTGAAATGATAAATCAAAAAGCTCCTCGGCTAAATCCTCGGAAAAGCTCACTACTCGTCGGAACCTGCACGATGTCACAATGAACATCATTCAAACAGAAGGGTGAGAATTCACATCATAATGAATACATAATATATGTACAGTGAACATAACATACAATAGCATTATCATTTCCTCACACTTCATAATTTGAATAAGTTCCACATTTATTGCACAAAACACAATTTCCAATTATCGCACATTAATTCACATCAACTCAAGCAATCACATAACACATAATGCGACTCTAATGCAATTAATTTGACTCATGTGGTACCATGTGAGTATCAAGCTCACCACTCCCGATTATAAACTAGAGCCACGCTTCCAATTCGGACAAGATTAAAGCCCTCAAAATATGAATCTTTAGCTCACCGCTTCTGAGTCCACAAAGGAGACAAAGTCACGTCTATGTTTCTACACAAGGATCAAAGCCACCCGCTTTTGTTTCCACACAAGGATCAAAACCACCATGAATGCATGTACAATCATCACAAAACATATGCAATTAAGATCATCCATACAATCTTAACATATCGCATACCATAATAATTCACGCAATGAATTATCCACCAATTGTACAAAACATACTTATCATATAACAATCACAACGATGCACAACAATTAACATATATTCATTCACACTCAACATGAATATCGTACCACATTTATCATGCCAACAATTGTTATCCACAATTCACTAATTCATTACGCACATAAAGATAATCATATGTTATTCACACAACAACATCATAATTAATTCATCAAGTGCTAACCAATTATTTCCTATCATATAGATAATTACATTAGCTTCCTAATGCTTCGAACGAATGTTGGAGCGCTAAAGCGGCAAGCATCAAAAGTTTTGGAAATATTTATCCGGGAATTTATCGTCTCCACAGGGACTAGTGCATTTAACTACCGTTCAACAGTTTCTAAAGTTATGAGTTTGGTTTTGAGTGAATTTAAATATGAAAACAGAAAAGTAAATATTAACAAAAAAGAATTCATTCTTCGGAAAGAAGAGACTTATCAAGCCTGGTATATAATCTACTTCTCACAAACTTACACTTATCGACCAGTTACACTCAACCTACAATACTCGTCAATGTCATCCAGTATCGCTCACACTCTAAGTCATTTCTAACCCAAAGTAGAGAGAACTACTATATCATCTCGGCAACGATCTCTCAGCACACCTCAATAACACAGCAAACATCCATATCAATCGTATCGACGATCTCTCAACCGACACAAACAACACAGAGGCATTAAGTTTCGACACCCATAAAGATTGTTAGCTCTAAATCTATCTCTAAAATCCAGACACTAACAGATAATCATCCTATATAAGGAATCAAGAAGTCTATCTCTAAAACAACCAAAATCCCTAGCATAGAGCAAAAATCTAAGACAACAATTAACAAAGATTTGTAAAGCAAACTTTATATAACATCATGATCAACAAATATACACGAGTTCAAAGTAAAATCATATACAAAACCCAAACAAGGAGAAATACACAAAGAAGAAGAGAAATGAACCGAAAATCTCCCGGTTTGTCAGCTCCAATTGATGATCAATCCACCTCCGATCATCCAAATGCAAGCTCCATAGTTGTTTTCTAAGCTATTCTACCTAAAAAATGTTTGGTGATGGAGTGAGAGCAAAAAATACCCAAACCATAACCTAAAAAATGTGTTTTTGGCCCTTAAACGTGTTTCTGTCAATACCACTTCGCCCGGCGGCAAAACAACTTTGCCCGACAGAACACACCAGAAACAGCAAAAATTTATGCATTGTTTCGGTCATAACTTGAGAACCGTAACTCCGATTTGCGCCCGTTTCAAAAGGTTGGAAAGCTTATTCAATGCTCTATCTAAAAATGAAAAAATGGAAACCAAATTTATGATTTTTATAATCCTTATTTTGATCCTTATTCTTTGGCGAGTTGGTTTCGTTCCTCAAAATCGCGCGTTTGAAGTCGTGTCTTCGACACTTTATTGCTCATGCTCCAAATATGCCTCAATACATATAAAATGAATAGAAAACTATCAAAAGGTATATAAATGAATCAAAAATATAAGTATACACAAACTAAACGTATTTACACAAAAGTTGGGTTTATTCAACCGAAATTAACAACAAAGAGTCAATAAGTGCACTAAAAAGTATATGCAAAAATAGCTATAATTTGCACTTATCAAACTCACCCCCCCCCCCCAAATTGAACTTGTTTGTCCCAAAACAAGAATAAACTAACTCAAGGAAACAAAAGTGATATCCAAACAATTACGCAATAACAAGTTTTGAAAAACGAAAACAAATGCATGGCTCAAATGAACAACAATACACACAAAGAAACATACTTACCACTAACTACGACGAGAACATAAACATGTTACAAGTGCTAAATACAAAGAATATGTCAAATATTCTAAAACAATACTAGTTCAAAAATGAATCACACCTAGCACACAATCATCGGTAGATGAAAAACACAAAAGTGGGGTATTTTCACTCATCCAACAATCTTGCAAACAAAAGACTAAATTATGCAACCATCCAAAAATCATATTGAAAACACAAAGACAATAATCACAAGGACTTTTCAAGGTTGTAATGTGGCTTGGTTAACAAACAAGGGATAATTCCTAAGGCTAATCGGAACAAAAACTTGCCCAAACCTAAGGGAGTGATCAACTCGCAAAAGTTCAAACACAAAATTTGAATCAAACTTCTTCATAATCCCAAATTTATCAAACTAATCACATACTTATTAACACAACATTATTCCACACTCTTTTGTTTTTCTTTTTCAAAACTTTTTCTCTCTTTTTCTTTTCACTTCTTTTTCACAGTTTTTTCTTTTCCTTTCACAACCTCATAATCAATCAACCCAAAAGCAAGTAAACATTCTCTCCCCAACTTGAATTCAACCATATTATCAAAGTGTGAATATCCCTACTTTCTTAGGCAGGGTAAAAATTCAAACCAAAAATCATGGTTGAGGGTTCAAGAAAACAAAGAATCAACATCCATACAAAAATGAGAACTAAACACTCATAGACAAGCATTTAGCAAAAACAACATGGACATTGACAAAAAGGCTCAAAATGGATACTAATGATCACACACTCTCAAGGTGAAATTAATATTTGGCCAAGGTAGTTGTGCTCAAAATAGAACAAAAATGCCTTGATCACTTTCATGTATCATATAATGAACACAAACAAAATATTAAGCATAATAAAATCCAGTTAGAACAAGAATTGTGGTCTCCAGCATATGTTAACGATGGAAAGCTACCTCACAAAAAGGGTAGGAACTAAAGTGATTCACAAACGAACAAGTATACAAAAGAATTAATGGCATAGAAGTTGTCAAAAGCCTAAGTAACATGAATATGCTATAGTATAGAAAGCGATAAACACATACCTTGAACGTGTACAAAACTTTAACAAAATCACTACCATACACTTGCAAGTCGAAAGATCAAACTTGGAAAATCACCTCAAATTCCTCGAGCTATTCAAAACAAGCTCAAAGGCAAACACACAACTATTAATATACACTAACTAAAAGACCAAATGAAATCGTCTAAACAAATTTAAAAGTGAAGATTTAAAATTTAAGAACTGGTCTGATCTAAATTTGTTTAGACAATTGCATTACACTACCTAAACTAAACAAAAACTAAAAAGTAATTTTATATGGACTAAAAATTAATATATTTTTTTTACAAGGACTAAAAGTCATTTTTGATAATTTTTTAGGGATTAAAAATATATTTAACCCTTTTATTTTTGTCTATTTTTATTTATTTATTTATTTTTACCATTTTAACTTATTAAATAGCTTAGTAACTAAAATTCACTCTTTAAAAATGAATGAGTGAGATGTTGCATGCTCAAACTCACTCATTTTATTTGATGTGTTTATTTAATTACTAATTGAGTTGTCTTAATGTGACCCGTGAAATTATCCACAAGATTTGAGGAGTTAAATCAATATTTTCATCTCAATCACCGCCCATAAACTCGTCCCACATTTCCAAATTTCATTGACGAGGAGATAGATAATCCTAGGAGTGTTCGCGGTGTGGTTTGAGTGGTTTTGATGCTTAAAGTCATCTGAATCGCAAGAGAAAAAGACGTGCGGTTTGGTTTGGTTAACTTAAAAAAAAAATCGAACCAAACCAAGCAAATGCAATTTGGTTCGGTTCGGTTGGTTTTGTTTTTTACAAATATTTTATTGAGTCATACATACACATATAGATGACAACATAACTTTATATTTAGTCATTCATACACTACCAAATAACAACAAAAACTCATCATATTTGGACAACAACTTCCTATTTAATATGTATAAATTAGATTAGACAAAAGTGAAATAATAAACATAAAATAATAGCATAAAACAGTATCAAAAATATTATAATGAAACCAAAAAATAGAAGAGATAAGACATTAGTGAATATGAAAATGAAAGAACATAAGAGATGAGAGATTATAGAAGAAGATATGTGATAAAAATGAAATTGAAAGATAAAACATTTGCATAAAAATGAGAAAATGAAAAAGAAAAAATATAAGATAGTAAAGATTAGAGAAGAAGAGGTAAGATGTATGTGGGGAAGATGGCGCAATAATTCTAAGAGAGATTTGAGAAGACTAAAACTGAAACCATAAACGTAAGGATGAGAAAGTTTTTTGTAATCATAAGGCTAATGTAAATAGGTTTAGGTTTGGTTCGAATGTGAGTTAAGTAAAATTTAGGTTGCAAAATATAAACCGCAAACTGAACTGAACCATGCGATTTTATTAAAAGATGATCCAAACAAATCCGAATCAAATGTAATTTTTTGCGGTTTCAGTCTGATTTGGTTTAATTTACAGTTTTCTATTGTGCTGGTTTGGTTTTGAACACCCCTAAATAATCCATTAATTTGTTCATTGCTCATTAAATCGTCGAGAAATACTATCTGAATAAGTTGCCAAAAGTTTTGTCTTCATGTATCACACAAGAGAATTGTTATTCTAACAGCAAAGTTCTTACACCATATTGCTACACTACTAAAATACCGCCTGGAATGTGATCATTTGCATTGGAAAAAGTGAAAAATAATTGTTAAATATGATTAAAAAAATCAAACCGTATGAAAATACGTAGTTGTAACATTTATCATTCCTCATCAACAAACCAACAAACTTGAGAAAAAAAATAGATAATCCATTTTCTGTCGCTAGAGATTCTTCGTAAATTGATACAATTGTTGCCAAAGTTATCACCACAATATATTGTATTAAATTAAATGATAACGTTTAATATATAAAGAAGCTAGATTTTTATGGTCCCTAATAAAATTTGATGTGCTGCGCCGAATATATAGTTGTAATTATTAAATTTTGATCGAGATACGTTTTTTTCATGATGATCTAATGTGCTGCACATGTATGCCTCTTTAGATATGGGGTCCCAAACTATCTCATCCATGGCTTTCTTTTAGCAAAAAAAAAAAAAAGTTAGGTGTTAATACTGTTAAGAGTAATTGGATTCGTTGATCAGTTTCATATATTTAGCTACATATAGTAAAGAAAATCACGAGCATAGACTTCATATAGTATATTGCTAGGAATACTGCAAACAGAAAAACAATATGGTGAACATTGTGACTGTTGCTTGGTCATTGATCAGTTGGACAATGAAGATGGCTGGTGTAGTGAAGCCTTGCACAGTGGAGATAGAGGCAGGTACAGTTATGAGATTCTGGGTTCCATCTCAAACCATTCCAAAACCTACCAAGCCAGTAGTTGTTCTCCTCCACGCCTTCTGCGCCGACGGACTTGCAAATTGGATGTTCCAAATTAACAGTTTATCTAAAAACTATGCTGTATATGTGCCCGACTTTATTTTCTTCGGCGGCTCTATAACGGATAAGCCGGATCGGTCACTGATTTTTCAAGCGGAGTGTTTGGCGAAGGGGTTAAAGAAACTCGGAGTGGAGAAATGCGCTGTGGTTGGATTGAGTTATGGTGGAATGGTGGCGTTTAAGATGGCGGAATTGTATAGTGAACTAGTTCAAGCAGTGGTTATATCAAGCTCGGTTTTGGCTATACAAGAGTCTATGGTTAATCGGGCAGTGGAAGATATTGGATTTTCTTCTTGTTCGGAAATGTTATTACCGTCTTCTACGGAGGGGTTGAGAATACTTCTTGCAGTTGTTGTATACCGAAATATTTGGTTTCCTAACTGTATGTTCAATGACTTTCTTCAGGTTTGCAATCTACTTTTAGCATTATGTTTCATAGATATTCTAGAAAAACCATACATGGTGAGTGTTAATTTGGTTTACATATTTGGGATAGCTTGCTTTGCAAGGTAATGTTATTGCATCATTTGCAGGTGATGTTCTCTAATAGGAAGGAGCGAAGTGAGCTATTAGAGGCATTAGTCATCAGCTACAAAGACATCCACGTTCCAAAATTTTCGCAAGTAAATTATTTTCATAATTTCGATTTTAACACTTTTTTAGAGATACTACAAGTCCTGTTATGAACTAATAATATTCACATAATTTCTGTTTGCAGCCAATACATCTTTTATGGGGTGAGAAAGATAAAATTTTCAAACAGGAGATCGCACACAAAATAAAAGAGTAAGAAATCCTGATCACATAATCATAATTATTCGTTTCAAACCATTCTTAAGGTTTACCAAGTTTCTTAAACTATATCTTGATCATGTAATAACCATTATCACTGATGAATATTACAGGAGGCTAGGAAATAACACAACAGTTGAAGTAATAAAGAAAGCCGGCCACTTAGTTAATTTGGAACGACCATGTGTTTATAATAAGTGTCTAAACAAGTTTCTTTCTTCTGTTATGTTTGATGAAAAAAAATAATCCAGTTCACATATATGAATGTTTCAAAAGTGTGTTTGATAAGTACTTATTTAATAAGTTACTATTGCGCAACTGTATCTGAACACATCTGATTTTCCATTATTATCTATTTAAAGGAGAGTTGTATTTCTTCCAATGTTCTTCCTTTTGTCTCAGGAACCCAAATTGCTGCAAAAACAACAGTGAATGCAGCTACCACTGTGTACATTAAGAATGTTCCTGTCGAAAATACAACATTAACACGATATACATAAGATCATGCATGAATTAATGTAATTGAAGAAAAATACACATTACATACCTCCACTGCTCCAAGTCAATAGCAAGTTTGCAGTCATTGTGATTATCCATGATGTTAACCAACTTGTTAAAGTGGCTATGCTTCCGGCAAGACCCTTTATATTCATCGGAAGTATCTGAAAAACAAGATTCATAAGTTCGAGGTTCCTTATGTTCAAAAAACATCGATTACATTTGCTTTTTGAGGTACCTCAGACATTATAAGCCAAGGAATTGGTCCAATTCCAAGAGAGTATCCAATCACCATAGTCTAATAAAACAGATTATCGAATTGATAAGTACTTAAATTCTTGAATTTGCGAATGTTTGTAAGAATTAGTCCAATATAACTTACCACAAGGCCGATAACAGAAAGTATTCCTAAAAAACTGTATAGAGTAGAATCCTTCTCTGTGATTTTCTGGTATACAATACAGTGAACGAGTTAATTAACGTAGTAAATGTTATGATTATTGAATTAAGCTTGAAAAATCGCGTAACGTTAACTAACCTCGAGATAGAATGCTATAGAAACAAGAAAAAGGCTCAATGTCATTATAGATGAAGATACCTGCATAAGTAATAACACATTATAGATTACTTTTTCTTGAAAATGTTTATGTAGATTTTGCATAATGCTTACTATTAGAAGTAGTCTTCTTCCACTTTTGTCCACCAACCAAGTAGTGATTCCGGTAACTATGACCTAGAAGAAAATATCGGATTATGAGAATCTAAATTTATATTTTTGATTTTTTTGAAGAAAGAATGTGGATGATATTCAACCTGAATAACACCGAGTCCAACTGTAGCAACATTGCTAGATGAAACTCCTGTTACAAAACAGAAGTCAAGACCAAAATGGAATCAGAATCTTGCAATACAAGTCACACGTATAGTAAGATATCGATTATCATGTAACGATGTTTAACAACTGATACGTATGATCTAATAACCTGCATTTAGAAAGATTGTACTTGAATAAAACAACACTCCATTGGTTCCACTCAATTGCTGGAGTACAAGTAATCCAATCCCTACCTGCAAGATCTCAGCCAATCGGTTTTTTTTCTATTTTCTGCCATGAAAAATGTGCAACCTTAGTATATAATTGGAACCAATTTTTTTTATAGCTTACCATTAAAGGAAACCAGTACTTTTTCATCTTAAGATCTGCAAACTGAATTGTAACACCTTTTCCCATTGATTCGACCGAGCTCTAAGCGCAAACGAAAAATGAAAAAAATAAAAAATAATAATGATTAGTATATATGAGCATATGACTTGTGTGATAACTGAAATTCATAAACTCTTAGCTATAAGCTAAATACCTTAATTTCATGTACTTCAAGTGATATATCAGTATTAAATCCTCGTAATACTTGCAAAGAAGACTCAAACTCTTCAGTCATTCTGATCTTCGCCTAATTGCCATCCAACCCAAGAAGAGATTGAAAATACTAATCACATAAAGAAAGAAAAGTAAACAAATTATTTAGTATTCTAATGCAGAACAAGTGAACCATACCAACCATCTTGGTGATTCCGGTATGAAAAATAATCCAGGTATTAATATTAAACATGGCAAAGTTCCTGAAAATGAAACATCACACATGTTTATGTTATTACTTGATTGGATGCAGAAACTAAGTAAAGCTATAGTAATCCGTGGAAATTATATTACCTAAAACTGCAAGTACTCTCCAGTTAACGAAAAAGCCTAACAAATAAGCCAACAATATTCCAATTGTGATAGATAACTGGTTAACTGATCCAAGTGTACCTCTCATATTTTGAGGTGAAATCTCAGCTATATAAACAGGCACCTAAACAGAAGAAAAAACATAATCAACTAAACTATCCAATATATAACTTATCATCAAACACAATCAAGTTTAAGATTACCAACCACGTAAGAGATTATTCCAACGCCAAAACCTTCCAAAAACCTCCCCATAAACAAAAATGCCGAGTCCTACATCCGCTAACAAAATTATTACATGTAACATTAAAAACAATATCTAACTGTCCGTAACGTCTAGCTCAACTGACAATACCAATATTATTTGGTTGAACATCATCGGCCGAGTTCAACTACATATGTCAAAAAAAATTCTAAAGCTTACTTTGGCAAAGGAGATGGCCAACCATCCTATTATGTTGGGGATTGCAGCAATCATCAATGACTGCATTTTCATTTTTATCAACATAGCAAAAAAATATATTATCAACTTAATAGAAAAAGAAAAAAAACAGTAATAATATTACATTGAATTTGAAAATGATTAAGAAAGCAATATACAAGAATAAAAAGTTACTAAAATACCCCTTTGCGCCCTATGTATTCTGCCATTTGACCACTAACAATGGCTCCCACCATGGCTCCCACATTGGATAAAGATCCGAAAAGAGAAAACTGTGCCCAACACAGTATACTGTAACTATATATAAACAAATAAAACTCATCCTTCAAAGAAAAGAACCAATGAAAAAACAAAGTCAGATCAAAACCTCGGAAAGTGAGAGCTTTAGATCACTGATTATACTTTCTTGTGTTGGAGAAGTATAACCACACTACATAGAAACAAATAATATAGTTAGTTTGTTTTTGATGAGTTCATTGTCAATAAAAACATACACTACTAATGTGAAGTACGCACCGTGAAGCCGAATTGAAGAGGACCTAATGCGACAATGAGGACACAGAAGAGAACAGAAACAGATGAATCTCGAATGACATATTGAGTTGAAGAGTTTAACAAGTTTGATTGTTTTGATCCCATTTTGTACCAGCTACCAGTGTAGAGGAAAGGCTTCTTAAGGTTGTTTCCATCTTCACAATCTTCCCTACTCAAGCTCATTGCAGCTTCAAACAAAACTCCAAAGCTGAAGTAAGTGAAGTAAGTGTCTTTGTTGTGACTTGTGAAGTTGTTGAGACAAAGAGATTCCTTGATTCATTGTGTGATGAATAAGCTAAAAGACAAACTAGAGTTTGGCAGATTTGTTGTCGTTTGGATTAATACAAGACATGAACCACCATGAGGTCAGTGTTAATTCATTTTATTAAGACAACATGGATTATGTCATGTTGGTTGGTTGGTTTTTCTATTTTTGCATATATTATAGTACTGTGGTAGCAACTACCGATCTAAATATGTTGTTTTCTTCTTGCTACTCAGCTCGGTATGTGAAGAAACTTTAGTATAGGACATAATCCTCGAAACAATATATACTGTTATAAAATTACAACTTGTTTTTATTTATGGGATAACATCGAGTTTAACAATAAATTATACTATCATTATATTGAATATACATTAATAATGTTTAATTGAAAATTTTCTTGTGAGGATGCATCAGCATTCTTCTCTTTACTGTCTGTCTGAGATTGGCTGCATTGAATAATTTGCCGGAGTCACGAAGTCACCTCACATACTTAAAGTGTCTAAATTTCTTTTTAATATTTTTTATTTTCAAAAAAAGTTAAAATTATAATAAAATATGCTTAGCTAATATACCAGAAATATTTTTGGCAAATTTTTTAGGGTTTGGCTAGTTCGCCAATTTTAGGGTTTATTTATTTTTGTAAATATTTAATTTTTATTTTTATTCATTTATTTATTTATTTCACCTTTTACATCAATTAAATAAATACATGTTTATTTAAATAATATCTGTTTATTTAAATATTTGTTGTGTATTGCATTTTAAATTGTAAGCAGCCGGAGTTCAAGGACAGTAAAAGTACGATGAGTAATTTGAGGTGTGGATTGGAGACAGATAGTATTTCAAATCTGAAATGGGATGCCTTTTATATAAATGATGATTATAGACGTTTTCTGGCATTTCGGCGTGGAATGTGGGAGATCTTCTGATGACATCTAACAGTAAGTTGCAGCCCATAGTGTGGATCTACTGTGGAGTTTAAGAGCAGGATTGCACTGTACATTAGTCGCTTTGGTGGAGTGATTGGACTTCCTCCTTTTAGGGCAATGACCCGACATAGAACAGTTGTCCACAAGGCTTGTCGAGGTATAACAATGGAAAGTCTTTGAGAAAATTGGGTCAGACTTACCATGCTGGGACCATTTCTTGGAGAAGTGGAAAAGGTTTGGGAGTCGGTGTGAGTGACCTTGACGTTATTCTTTCATATCTTCAACATGACACACAGTTCAGCTAGTGAAGATCAGGGACATGGGTTGCTCTCACTTCTCCAGCCGTTGAAGATGTTTGACATCTACCTTGAGAGTTTGAAAACTTCAAGTATCATTATTTTTGGTGATCCCCAAAGTCAAGAGGCCTACCCTTCCTTTTACATTCCTCTAAAATACATTTTGTATATTCTAATATTCTTAAGGGTTAATAGTCGTTTACCCCCTGCCATATAGGCGAGTTTTGATTTACCCCCTTTAAAAAAAAAGTTTTGGATTACTGATAGCGGCCCCAGCACTAACAGGCCCAAGCGCTGCACACACAAGCCTTTTTGGATGAAGGATTATATTCCTAAGTGAATTCTAGTATTGCTTTATTAAAGATACTTTTATTATTATTATTATTTCCCTAAATTGGGCCTAGCCCATTAGCTGATCCAGCAACTCAGTGGTGTATTTAAACTCCTCTTAATTTTCTAAAGGAGGCAGAAAAATCTATTCAGTAAATTTTATTCTTGTTTTGTGTTTTCCTCTAATGTTTAACCCTAGTATAGAGAATAGCTGCTAAACCCTAAATATCATTGGTGCTTTCATCTTGAATCCATGGCCCCTCCCAAACCCAGTCAACCCTCTCACCATGAAATTGTTGACCAAGCTGTCCAAACAGCACAACTCCACCTAAATAATGCAATGCAAGACAACCAACAGCAATTGGATGAAAGATTCCTAAAAGTTCATTCAGATCTGGATGCTACCCAGCAGAATCTGGGAAAAATCAACACAAGGTTGGACAATAACGAACGTCTAGCAGATTCCCGTTACGAGAACCTCATGTCTGCGCTGAACAAGGTTCTTAATCAGAAGGAACAGCAAGGCAGTTCCGCTACTGTTCACGGAACTACTGTTCCGGGCGCTACTGTTCCGGGCGCTACCTTCCTTGGCTCCGGCGTTACTGTTCTCGCAGGCCCTTCACACTCAGGTATCTCACAACACTCCCTAACTCTACCTACACCTACTGCACATTTCACCTCCCCCCTTCACACACCTCAGCGACAGCCCTCATCCAACCCCTTAACCACTCCTCAAACAATCCTTTCCTCCACTTTCCGTACATCTACTTTACCACCTTTTCCCCTTCAGTCAACCACTTTTAACCCTAACCAGACTTTCTACCCACCCTTTTCCCAACAGATCCCATACACAACTTTTTCCCCAGCCCCACAAATACCCTCTTTTCGCACCCCCAAGTTGGAATTAGCCATGTTTGATGGAACTAATCCCCTTGAATGGTTGTTTCAAGCGGATCAGTTTTTTAATATTTATCAACTTCCCGCGGAGACAAGATTATCTATGATGTCATTTTACATGAAGGGCGATGCTCTACGTTGGTTTAAATGGTTACATCATAATCAATTACTAACAGATTGGCCTTCCTTTACCCACACACTTGAATTACGTTTTGGGCCTTCCACCTATGAAAACCATCAAGCGGAACTATTTAAACTCAAACAGACTGGTTCTGTTGTTGATTATCAAGCATCTTTTGAAAAGTTGGGCAACCAAGTTATTGGCTTATCTCATGAGGCTATTTTGAACTGCTTCATTTCTGGCCTAATTCCAGAAATCCAGAATGAACTTGCAATCCACAAACCAGTTTCAATTTCGCAAGCAATCGGGTTAGCAAAATTGATTGAATCAAAAATTCACGACACCAAACCAAAAACCTATAAAACCTACCCTAACCATTTTAACCGTCCTTTTTCATCAACAAACCCAGCAGCCCAGCCCACTCGCATTCCTAAACCAGCCCTCAATCATCAAACCTCTAAACTACCCATTCGGCGCCTCTCTAACGCCCAACTCCAAGAACGTCGAGCACAAGGCTTGTGCTTCAATTGCGACGAAAAGTTCATTACCGGACACAAATGTTCAGCGGGAAAATTTCTCCTATTACTAATAGATGATGAAGAACCAATCTCGAATTTAACCATCGAACCTACGGATGTTGAGGCAGTAATTGCACCTACCGAGGATACATACTTCCAACTCTCCCCCCAAGCAATTAGTGGGCAATTTTCTCCCAAAACTCTCAAGTTTAAAGGCCTTATTAATGGGCTTGGTGTCACAATTCTGATTGACACTGGCAGTACTCATAACATACTCCAGCCTAGGATTGCTCAACATCTTAAAATTCCTACAAAGCCCATTCCCAATTTTTCCGTCATGGTGGGTAACGGTTCAAAACTCATTTGTTCTGGTTTATGTCCCCAAGTTCCTATCACGTTACAAAATAACCTTTTTTTTATATCCTTCCACCTCATTCCCATAGAGGGGGCAGATGTTGTGCTCGGCGTGGAATGGTTACGTACCTTAGGACCACTCATGGCTGACTTTTCCATTCCTAAGATCTCTTTTACCCACAACAGCAATGAAATTACAATTACTGGCGACTCAAATTCCCTTCCATCCCCCTCAACCTACAATGATTTTTGCCACCTTCTCCACACTGATTCCATTGCCTCCATTCACCTATTGTTATACCAGCCTTCACTAGATAATGACCAGAACTCTGCCACCCCAACAAACCCTACCCTTGACTCTGTTTCCAAAAACCTTCCAACCCCAATTTCAAAAGTATTACAAACCTATGCTGCCATCTTCAACCACCCAAAAGGCTTACCACCTTCAAGGGACCATGACCACCAAATTCCCCTCCTACCCAATACAGCCCCCATTAATGTGAAACCATACTGCTACCCTCATTCACAAAAGGATGCCATGACTACAATCATACATGATATGCTACAGGAAGGCATAATTAAACCCAGCACTAGCCCTTACTCTTCCCCCGTGTTATTGGTGAGAAAAAAAGATGGCTCTTGGCGTTTTTGTGTTGACTATAGAGCCCTAAATGCAGTGACTGTCCGCGACCGTTTTCCCATCCCAACCATCGATGAGCTATTTGATGAACTGGGTTCAGCATCTATTTTCTCTAAGATCGACTTACGATCTGGTTACCACCAAATCAGGGTTAAACCGGAGGACACACACAAAACAGCTTTTCGTACCTTTGATGGACATTATGAGTTCTTAGTGATGCCTTTTGGTCTCACTAACGCTCCTAGTTCATTTCAGTCTGCCATGAACGACTTACTACGCCCTTACCTACGTCGGTTTGTTTTAGTTTTTTTTATGACATTTTAATTTATAGTTCTACCATTTCTGATCACGCCCATCATTTACATTTAGTTCTTGATTTACTTTTATCCCATCAGTTTTATGCCAAATTATCAAAATGTGTTTTTTCTGTCCCTAGTGTTGATTATCTAGGTCATATCATTTCATGTGATGGTGTTATTCCTGACCCCTCAAAGATTCAAGCAATAGTAGATTGGCCGAAGCCACGCTCACTCACGACACTCAGGGGATTTTTAGGACTCACCGGTTTTTATCGACGCTTTGTGCGCCATTACGCCGCTCTCGCCGCTCCACTCACCGATTTACTACGTTCCACTACTTTTACATGGAGTACATCTGCTGATGCAGCTTTTACAAGTTTAAAACAAAAGATGACAGAAACTCCTATTCTATGCCTCCCAGATTTCTCCAAAACTTTTGTACTCGAGACCGATGCTTCTGCTATCGCCGTTGGCGCTGTTCTGTCCCAACAAGGGCATCCCTTGGCTTTCTTCAGCAAAAAGTTATGCAACAGACTCCAGGCTTCTTCAGTTTACGTAAGAGAGATGTATGCCATTACAGAATCTGTAAAAAAATGGCGTCAGTACTTGATTGGAAGACATTTTCACATCTACACGGATCAAAAAAGTTTACGAAATTTGCTTGTTCAGACTATCCAAACCCCAGAACAACAAAAGTGGGCCGCTAAGCTACAAGGTTTTAGTTTCGAAATATTTTACAAACCTGGAAAGAATAATCAAGTTGCAGACGCCTTGAGACGTATTCAGCATGAGGATGATGCCATCATTTTGTCCATCTCTTCACCAGTACCATTCCTTCTCTCGCAATTGGCAGATTACTACAAATCGAACAAAGATGGCAAGGACCTCGTAGAGAAGATACAATCAGATGTTACGATGCAGACAGTGTACCAAGTTAAAAACGACATCATCTACTACAAAGAGAAAATTTTCATACCTCCGGTGACTGAGCTGCGTAACGCCATCATCCATGAATACCATTCCACACCTATAGCAGGTCATTCCAGCCTTCAACCCACCCTTGCTCGTCTGGGAGCCTCCTTCATGTGGCCGGGCATCTATCAGGACACAGAACACTTCATCAAACACTGCCAAACCTGTCAACATAACAAATACATTCCAAAGAAGAAACAGGGGTTATTGCAGCCTCTAGAAATTCCTACCAAGGTTCGGGATGAACTTTCAATGGATTTTATTACTCACCTTCCTTCATCTTTCGGACACACGGTTATCTGGGTCATTTGTGACCGCTTAACAAAATACGTACACCTCCTTGCTCTGCCCACCAGTTTTACAGCCAAAGATCTTGCACGACGGTTTTCCACAGAGATCTGTCGTTTGCACGGTATTTCGCAATCCATTGTATCTGATAGAGACCCTCTCTTCTTGAGCTCTTTTTGGCGAGAACTTTTTCGTGTCCAAGGTACCACTCTCAAGTTTAGCTCTGCATATCACCCTGAAACAGACGGTCAAACTGAGGTTATGAACAGATGTTTAGAAGCGTATCTTCGATGTTTTACGAGTGAAAACCCTAGACAATGGTATAAGTTCTTACACCTTGCTGAATACTGGCACAACACAGCTTATCACTCTGCCACGAAGATGTCGCCATTTGAAGCGCTTTATAGTCGAGAACCACCATCTTTTCCCCAATATCAGCATGGCCTTACTTCCATTCCGGATCTGGACCTTAACCTGCAACAAAGACAACAACTCCTTCAACTTTTGAAACAAAACCTTGAACGAGCAAGACAACAGATGGTGACTCAGAACAATAAAAAAAGACGAGACTGCACCTTTGAAGTAGGAGATCTGGTGCTACTTCGTCTTCAACCCTACAGACAAACCACCGTCCAACGTCGTAGCTCCCAAAAACTCTCCAAACGCTATTTCGGACCCTTCAAAGTACTTCGCCGCATCGGACCAGTGGCTTATGATCTGGAACTTCCACCATCATCAAAGATCCATTCGATTATTCATGTTTCTCAACTGCGAGCGTATCACGGCGACAACCCAGCAACCCATTTTCGCCCTCTTCCACAAGATGATGAACCGTCCGGTGTGACTCCATCGACGGATACGTTTGTACACAAGAAGGTTTTTGAAGGAACAAAATTTAAGAAAGTTTCAAATGATTTTTCTGATGAAGTGAGAAGAGAGAGTAATGTATTGGAAAGAGGAAAGAAGAGTGCAAGCAATGCAATTGACAGAATCCATAAGACTTTTAAGTCTTTACCTCTCACGCGTTCTACTTTACCAAGTACAGTTGGTACTTTCAAAAAGAATCCAATGCCATCGGTGAAATCTGGTCCATTGATTCCCTCACTTTCCCCCACAACATCATCCCCACCGCCCATTACCACACCTACCCCAACAAACACATCACGTGAACCTTGCACAATCTCCCAAGCCAGCTGTAGTCCACTTCCAACGACTACCTGCAGTTTCCCAAACACGCACGTTTCCCCATTACAGCTGTCCCCCACGCCTTGCCCATTCATTCACTCTTCCGATCCAGCTGTCCACACTCCTTCTGATTCTCTTTGGGCTTCGGATGTTTCTGGCCCACATGCAACACATAAACACAACCTTGAGGACAAGGTCATTCTTGGGCAGCAGAGTAGTGATAGCGGGCCCAGCACTAACAGGCCCAAGCGCTGCACACACAAGCCTTTTTGGATGAAGGATTATATTCCTAAGTGAATTCTAGTATTGCTTTATTAAAGATACTTTTATTATTATTATTTCCCTAAATTGGTCCTAGCCCATTAGCTGATCCAGCAACTCAGTGGTGTATTTAAACTCCTCTTAGTTTTCTAAAGGAGGCAGAAAAATCTATTCAGTAAATTTTATTCTTGTTTTGTGTTTTCCTCTAATGTTTAACCCTAGTATAGAGAATAGCTGCTAAACCCTAAATATCAATTACCCCCTATAATTTTAAAATTTTAAAATTCTAAGTCTTTTGCTCCCTAAGAGGAAAAATTATTCCCCCTGTAAAATGAATTTTTTTGATTTACCCTCCTGGTTTTTACACGTTTAGGGGGTGCCCAAAAATTATAGGGTGTAATCCAAAACTTTTTTTTTAAAGGTGGTAAATCAAAACTCGCCTATATGGCAGGGGCCAGGGGGTAAACGACTATTAACCCTATTCTTAAAGATGATTTGAAAGTCGGATGAGGAGCATATGTTCAAGTCGGGATCACAGGCAAGGGTGTGGTATGTAGGATCGGGATCGGGATGTGAGGTCCGACACCGAGAATGAACTTACTCGGAGCCAGAACATGAAGCCGGGTGAAAGGAGGAATACCCTAAGCCCGTGGCCGATGAGCAAAGTCGGAGAGAACGAAGTGCATGTCTAGTCGGAGGGTTAAATGCCAAGCCGGCGTGATGGTTACGGTAGTTCAAAAGGTGCATGGAGGTTACAAAAATTAAAGAGGGGAGCGTTATGCGTTATGCCTCCATGATTGCAACGGAAAACTTAGGAAAGCACTTTTAATAGTGTATCCGAAGGGTTGATGCCCGATGAATGCAGGAGGAGAGAGTTAAGACTTAAGTATAAAAGGCGAATCTCTCATGGAAGATAGGACAAACAATACGAAGAGCATAGAAAAACATCCAATAGCTTCGAAAGCAAAGAACAGCTACAGCCTTGTCTGATTTGCTTCAGGAAGATTATCTAAAAGTGTTTATCAAGAACATTTGGCGCCCATTGTGGAGTTCTGGTAAAACTTTTCTAGGCCACACATCAATTCTACCACTTTAACAATGTCTAGATCACCACCCACCAGTTTCATTAATCTTTCAAAGATATTGAAGCTTGTATTTTGCTTTAGTATTTAATATTATAAATACAATACATACTATTTGACATTTGTATTTTTTTTTTCTTGCAGTAGTAAATGAATTTGTTAAGAATGCTCTAATTTGTTATGAAGAGTGTATGGTTAGTAGTCTAGTGAAAGATTTTGGATTTTCTTCTTGTTCGGAAATGTTATTACCATCTTCTAATGAGGAACTGAGGACACTTCTTTCTGTTTGTGTATACAAAAACATTCAGTTTCCCAATCGTATGTTCAATGACTTTCTTAAGGTTTGCATTCTTAGTTGGATCGGAATGTCTTTACATTTCTTGTTCTTAATTTTAGGGGTTTTTACAGTTTCTCAAGGGGTTGGAAAAGGTAAGAAAACTCGTCTATAAAAATATAAGAGAGATATGTTAACATAATGTTTCAATCATATCGTTAATTGTAGGTGATGTTCTCCAATAGAGAAGAGAAAAATGAGCTTTTAGAGGCTTTAGTCATTAGCTACAAAGATATCCACATTCCAAAATTCTCACAGGTAAATAATTTTCATAATTTGGATTTCAACACTCTTTTATGGAAGATACTAAAACTCCTGCTATGAAACTACCATATATTTTTTCAAACATTTCAAACGTCACACAACTTCTGTTTACAGCCAATACATCTTTTATGGGGTGGAGAAGATATCATTTTCAAACCGGAGGTTGCACACAAAATAAAAGAGTAGGAAATCTTGATCCCATAATTATGATTACTTTAAGCTATTTTTAAGGTTTACCATAATTATCTTCTAATAATTATAATTACAGGAGGCTAGGAAATAATGCAACAATTGAAATAATAAAGAAGGCTGGCCACATGGTTAATGTAGAGCGACCATGTATTTACAATAGGTGCCTAAAGAAGTTTCTCTCTTCTGTTATGATTGATCAGAGAAAATAATCCTAGCCACATCTATGAATATGTCAAGAGTGTGTTTGATAAGTACTTAATTAATAAGTTATTTTAGGGACTCTAATAAGCTCAAGTTGTTATTTTGCAACAATTACCATTATGACAAATATAATTTTTTGGCTTAATTACAACTTTGGTCCCCTTATTTTGTCTTTTTCTTGATTTTGATCCCTCCATTTTAAAAACCATTATTTTAGTCCCCTTTTGAATTTTCTGTTGAAAAAGAGACTAAAATAGGGACTAAAATTGCAGAAAAAACCAGAATAGATGGATGAAAATTGCACAAAACACTTAATAAGGGGACTAAAATAGTGATTTATAAAATAGAGAGATCAAAATCAAGAAAAAGACAAAACATGAAGACCGAAGTTGCAATTAAGCCTAATTTTTTTTATGCAATATTGACTATTTTTTTATATTGTATCCGAAACATGGATGTATTATCGGTATGATACTAAATGTCATTGATTTTTGTTGAAATTAAAAATACCACTTGACAAAAGACATAACCCATTGACTATAAATTTTGATTCAGCCATAAATAATTACAGAATTAGATATTGTCCATATTTTAGAGTAGAGTATTTTGTGTTACAAATATTTTTTATGAAAAAATTGTTTGATCGTAAATGTTTTTATTTGTTATACGGTATTCAAAATCAATCAAATATTGTCCATATTTTATAGTAGATGATAAGAAATTTTATCTATACATTCACAAATATTGTTTTGAATAAAATTTTGTTGCATTTCTTTATAAATTAGTATATGGGGTGCACTCTAGAAGGATGTTTTCAGAGTGGAAAAACATTCTCAATTTTTTGATGAATATGGAAGGAGATACTTTTACCTTCTTGAAAGATCTCTCCAGAACCTTATACCCTACATGACCTTCAGGAGTTTGAACTCATGGTGTCTTTTGGTCAAAAAGAGATGCAAAAATCCCAAGGTGTCTAACCCTTTTGCTTTTTCACATGTCCACTTAATTTCTAAACTGATTATCCCTCTTAACCATAGAGGTCACTATTTCCCCTAGCATGCTATACTGATTCAACAAAGATTTACTTACAAACAACTTAGCATTCACATTATTTCGTAATTGATCCATGTCATATCTATTTCGTAATTGATCCATGTCATATCAAAGATACTCGACAAAGTTTTAGTTTTACATTAGTTGTCAACTACCCTTACACAACTTTGTTGAAAATGTGAGTGAATGCATTGAAGGTTAGTAAATTCAAAATTTTCCAATAGTGAATGGGGGCATGAAAGACCGTTCTTCTTCCCTTTGAAAGTAACAAATTAGGATTGCAATACATATGTCAAAATAATGACAATACATAGATCTTTAATATGAATAACAACTTTTTTAAAAAGGATTGCACTACATAGATCAAAATAATTCAATATCTCTCTAGGTCTTAAGGAAAGATGGAACTAAACAACATAAAATCTATCAAAAAGAAACACAACATAGATGAGATCATGTCATCTACTGTTTAAGCTCGGTTTTCTTTTTCTGCCATAGCCGATCAATTCCACTGTCAGCATCTCCCTGACAAAAATAAAAAGCATGTTAAGATTAGAGACGAGTCAATATGTTTCTTAAGAAACAAAACTTGTGTAACACACCATGTTTCAGTAGATAGTGTTATTTAACAAAAGTTTAATCATAGTTACTTTCACTTTTAAATTTTAAAAGCTAAAGAAATATCAGTAAGAATAAGTTGTGTATCAATTAGGCTATATTAGGATATCAGGAAATGGATGACACACAATGGAAAAGAGCGGAATAGAATGAAGATTTCATTCCGAATCAAAAGGAAGAAATATGATGGAATGAAATGAAATCCATACTATTCTATTCCGTCATTTTGTACCATTCTATTCCGCTTAATTCCATCAATCCAACCATACCTTAGTTATTCACTCTAAGTTCTTGCAATGAAATTTCTGTCCATTTTCACAGCCATTCCATTCTTCATTTTAATTTTTGACACATTGTAAATTTTTAGAAAGGAAACATCTATCTCTAAACACATTAAAAACATGATAATTTCTGAAAAATACAAATTTAACTACAAGAAAACACAAACAAATAGATAACTAAACAAATAAACCAATTCATGACAAAAAAAATATTCAACACTAAAATAAAGTTAAACAAAACAGCTTAATTATCAATAGTATAAACATAATCAATCATTGAAAATGAGCATAATTAAATCTACATAATCAAAACAATGGGGTATACCATACAAAAACCCTAATTAGTAAACTCTAACAATAATGAAAATCCAAAATAAATAAATAGAGTAAAACCTGTGCGCGAGTGAATCCACATAGGGCAAAAGTGGAGAAGTGACCATTGTAGACACCACTCTCATCCAAGTGCCCTACGTTAATCTGAACCGAAGCATGATCCTTAGCTGTAATCAATCTGTTTGTGGCAGAACTGAAACAGATCCATACAATCAAAACCCTAATTTTTCAAAACAATCAACAAAAAGTTATTGTTAAAGTTTATATTCATACCACTTCCTAGGAATGTAGAGCTCGGTGATTTGTCCTTCTTCGTTCTGCATATTGAGGTTTGATGTGAAATTGCCTAGAAATGGATTTTGATTTTGGAAAAGGAGAGGAGGCAGGAATGAGAAGACGATGCAATGCTACTTTAAATCCCAAACCCTTGAAATCTTTTATTGTGGACCGGGTTTTCAGATCTGGCCCAATTAGTGTCGTTATATAGGCTAGCTAGCGTAAACTGGTTTAGTAAAAAATAACATATGTTACTTACACCTCCTTTTATTTTGGTTTTCTTAACCGCAAGCTTATGATTTCTTTGGGTCTGTTTGGTAAAAATAGCGGTTGACTAATAAGTTAGCTGATAGCTTATAGCTTATGACTGATGGCTGATGACGGATGACTTATAGCTTATAGCGGATGGTTGAGACTGATAGCTTATAAGCTCATTAAAGTGTTTGGTAAAATTAGCGGTTCAATTAACTTATAAATGTAAAATGACATAAAAGATATTTATTATATAATTATTTTATTTTAAATTAAAATAAATTATAAGGGTTAAAAATGGATTTTAATTGAAATAATAAGGATAAAAAAGGAAGAAAAAGTAATAAGCTATAAGACATAAGCTAAAACGCTATTTGAAATAGCGTCTGGAAAATAAGCTATAAGCTAGTAAAATAAGTTATAAGCTCGTGATGAAAAGACCGTTACCAAACGGGTCTAAATTATCATATGAGCTTATAAGACATAAGACATAAGACATAAGCTATAAGCTCGAAAAATTGTTTTACCAAACAGAGCCTTTGTATTATTTTGTCATGGTTAATAATAACCGTCAGAATAAGGGGTGTTCGACAAATTCAAATCAAATTATAATATTTTGGTCGGGTATCTTTTTAATTTGAACAAAAACCAAAGTAACCCAATAAAATTTGATGTTAATTGGCTCCAGCAACAGATTTTCAAAACTTTAGCTGCGGACCCGTCTATCTGAACTAACCATAATAAATTTGTATAATTTATATTATTATTGTTATGAAAACTAGTATAATCTCAACTTTAAGAAGAAAAAAAAAAGAAACACTTGTTACATTCACAACTTGTATGGAGAAAAAAATTAGGATTTAATATATTATGGAAAATTAATTTGATGTAAATTAAATATTTTTTAAAATACTTTTTCACATTTGTTTTTAATGTATGAACTCAATCCAACTCAAATCAATACATTTCATTTTGTTTGATTTTGTTTGGGCAAAATATGAAAATCAAATCAAAACCAATTCATATATTTTTTCTTCATCGATTTGGACATTAAATTCTTTTAAAACAATTTGGATGATTGGGCAGATTAATTATTTTTAAAACAATGAATGATGTGCTTTCCGCCAAATTATACTGATATTTTCAAACAATTTGAACGATTTTGGTAGAGTAATTATTTTTTTATTAAACGACCGTTTCTTTACACTTATAAATATACATGATAAATAAAATAAAATAAAAATACCCATAATCAATTTCCTTCAAACTGAAATGTCTCAATGCACATAATTTAATTTTCCATTTTTTTATGTTACTATTATATAAATATTGAAAACCTTCAATTAAGATTAAAACAAAAATTAGCATTAAGGATCATCTCTATTTTATTTTATTTTTAAAGTATGTTTATTATCTATTTTAAAAGTGTAAAATGATTTTAATTGTTAATTGTTAAACGTGTACTCCCTCTGGCCTTTATTATAAGCAAATATTCTCTTTTAAATTGATTGAAGAATGAATGTATCTGGTATTTTATGTAGACCAGATATATTCATTGCTCAATGAACCTAAAAAGTAAATATTTGCTTATCATTCAGATACTTTTCACCTTTATAAATAAATAATATATATTTATACATATTTTTAAAACTAATTACATATTTATACACTTAAAAATATAATGATGAAATCTTCCATTTTTTGAGAGGTGGAGAGATTCGTTAATACTAGTCCATCTTAAAATCCACCATAAATATTGAGTTTTTTTATTTTTAACGGGAAAGTTGTGTGCATGTGTATTCTAGAGCACGCTATGTTTATTTAGTTTATTTATGCTATAGTTTCTTCACATGTTTTTCAATAATCGTGTTCATTCTAAGATTAACCAATCTTCATTATTTTTCACCACCAATTTTGACTCTTGAACAACCATGAAACGAACTCGATCTCAAACCAAATCCATTCTCACCCCCAACCACGACCCAAAACCCCCAATCAAAACCCTAATCTCTTCCAAAATCCCATTCCCCGTTAAAAAAATCCCCAAACTCACCATCAAAAACAAACAACCAAATTTTCCTCTCCCCACAACACCACCACCACCACCACCAACAATTGCAAAACCATTATCATCCCACGGTGAACTCGAATCCGCCCTCAACCACCTCCGCTCCGCCGACCCACTCCTCTCAACCATCATCAACACCCTCCCTTCCCCCCAATTCTCAACCAACACCACCCCTTTCCTTTCTCTCATCAAAACCCTAATCTCCCAACAAATCTCCACCAAATCCGCATCGTCAATCGAAAACCGTTTCATCTCCCTCTTTCAAAACCAATCCTCAATCCTCCCCGACGCCGTTTTAGCCCTCTCCCCAACCCACCTTCGTCAGATAGGAATCTCGGGACCCAAAGCAACCTACATTCACGACCTTTCCAGCAAATACGCTAATGGGTTTCTCTCTGACTCATCGATTATCGAAATGGACGATGAAACACTGTACGAGAAACTAACCTCGGTTAAGGGAATTGGACCTTGGTCGGTTCACATGTTTATGATTTTCACACTTCATCGTCCTGATGTTTTGCCTGTTGGGGATCTTGGTGTGAGGAAAGGTGTGCAAAAGTTGTATGGGCTTAAGGGTTTGCCTTCACCTTCGCAAATGGAGGTTTTGTGTCAGAAATGGAAGCCTTATAGGTCGGTTGGAACTTGGTATATGTATAAGTTGGTGGAAGCTAAAGAGGTTTTGCCAAATCCTAGTACCATCTTGTGTTAACCATTTGTTAGTCTAGTTAATCTTAGTGTTTTTGTAAGCAATGCTGGTTTCAAGTTCTAACTAACATCTGCTTTTTGGTTTTTCATTTTTTGCTGTGTTACTTTTGTTAGTATTTGAACTTGTGTCTGGTTTGTAATAGAATTGATTAATGCTGTGTATTTGATGTTTAGTGAAAAATTGATCATCAATTGGGTGGGAAAATCTGGTTGAAGCCTAAACGAATGATATGGTTGGATTTGCAACTAGTTTGTGGTGCTTTGAACCTTTGATTGAACTTGGATGTGAGACTATTGTGGTGTTTATTGTATAAACGAAAAGAGAAAGAGAGAGAGAGGCTATTCTGGTCTTGATGAAACTGCGGAAAAACATTTATTTGATGCCTGGTTAAGAGAATAAACATGATCATATAATAATGGAATGGCCACAATCAAAATTTTAATGTCTATGTAAAAAAAAATTGTCGTCCTAGGTTTAAATAAAATTCCATTTTTATACCAATGGTGAAACTATTTAAGACTTGATATTGCTTAAAATAGAAGGCTTTACTAAGTTTTTGGATGATAAACATATAGCAAAGGCGAGGAATTCTAAAATGCTCCTATAAATATTATTTTGTTTGGATGGATTGTCTTGATTGTCGCCTCGTTGAAGTGGGCGAGGTATGTCCTATAAGATTCAAAGGGGTTGGAGGAACCTGCAACAACCATTTTTCCATATTTGTTTGTGCAAACTAGTGGATTAGTTTTTTCACTAAGTCCTAATAGCTAGTGATGGAGAGTCAAGGCAGACCTATATACAACCTCAATGTTGCATCTCTGAAAGTGTCAAAGAGAAGCTTGCATTTCAAGGAGTCAAGGGCTTTAATGATGGTTATCTACATGTTGATGGAAGTAACGTGTTCATATGAGTCGTTTCGTCCATTAAATTTAGTCAATGAGTGATGCTAAAAATTCTCTAAAACAGGTGTCTCTCATATCTCATCTAAGAGGGGTTGGGGTTTAGCATCTACACCTCGTTTATAAGGTCTACCCTTGCTAGCGCTGCTGGATATGGAATACGTTATCCTCCAAAGTTTGGTTCTAGCGACGTAGATCGTCTATAAAAGCACACATCTTTGTTATGGTGTTGCTCTCGTCTTGTGATTCTTCGCTTGCAAGAGTAGTTAGCTTTTTCTTCACCATGATGGTCAGAGAGGTTGAATACGAAGACGAATTCGACATCGTGTTGTTATAGTGACCTCGTGTTGGTACGGTGACCCAGGTCAGTTTTATCAGCGTTCCGCAGTGGGTGCCGATTGTACTTGCTAAGAGCACTATATGTGACAATCTCTAGTGATTAAGGGCTGTGAGAGGCTTTGGAGTATGTTGTAGGGTTGAGAGTTAGCTTGCGTAGAGGGGTGAGAAGCTCCATGTATGTAGTTTTTTATGTGAGTATGAGATTATCCTCTCAACCTAAAAGTTGAGGTATTTATAATTATCCTGGGCTTGGACCTTAGGTTCCTTGGAAATAAAAACCAACGTTGAGAGAATGCGGGAGTGGATAGTTATTCTTATGTTAATTAGAAGAACGTGGTTAACTTCCTTATGACTTCTTCCACATCGTAGGCGATCATGGACATATCACTTCCCCCATTCTCCTATTTTAGGTGGGTTATTTCTAAAATACGTGACATATTTAATAAAGGGGCAACGCATCTAATAAATAGGTGATCGAACTCGTAAATGGGTGATCGTAAGGCTTTATGGCGAGACGATGCAACATTCGCCTTCCCCATCGCCCCCGCGGGCCCCTTACAAATATACCAACACAACAATATTCTATCTAGTTTTCGATCAATTAATTGTAAATGAAATAAGAGTCTTGAGGTACTAAGACAAATCACACATATAAAATATTTTCAAACCTCTCATCTATTTGATGAAACTTCTTAAAATTAATTCAAACAAGTGCTTAAAAGACTAAGTGTAAACCAAGTTATGGATCTATGCGCTTGCAAGTATGAAAACTACAACAACTTGTTGATTTGATTTTAAAGTTGACAACGCTCTTAAGAGAAATCTTCACCAGTCTTTCTATTCATGGCCTAATGGTTCAAGTAATATCATCTGATATGTTGATCAAGTGATGGTGCTTAACAAGTTGTTGTTCAAGTGATGGTGCTTGATATGGGGATCAAGTGATGGTGCTTGATATGGGGATCAAGTGATGGTGCTTGATATGTTGATCAAGTGATGGTGTTTGATATATTGATGATCAAGTGACAATGCTTGATATGTCGGTCAAGTAGTGGTACTTGACATATTGAACAAGTGATGGTGCTTGAAGATCAAGATGTGTTGATCAAAATGTGTTGATCAAGATGAAACATGAAGATCATCTGATGCAGTGATCAAGTAGATGTGCTTGAATATCAAGTTTTATTAATCAAATTTGTGTTGATCAAGTTGTTGTGATCAAAATTGTGTTGCTTGGAGATTTAGTCATTTGAGTCTATCCTTCGAAGACAACACCTTATGTCAAGTGGTGTTCGGTGAAGTCGGCAAAGATTCTTTATCAAGCAGTTTTTCTGATGATGGAACCAGAAAAAGATTTACCTCAAGCCTCATCATAAGAAGATTTAAGGTTCCAGTTAAGTGCTAAAGTCAAAGAAAATGTGGCAAGGAATGAGAAGCTTCAGAGTTGTGAAATAGAGAAAATGTGTAAGCTCGCCAAGTCTATTTCGAATGATCTGTGTCTGTTAAGGTATAAGACTAATCTCGATTCTACAAAGATAAATCACACATAAATACACACACACATTTAAACCACCCGAAAAGCCTATCTTGATTTTATAAAATTATCTTAAAATATTTTAAAAGTCTAGCCAATTGATTAGAGAACTATTGGATCAATTAAGAACATGTTTTACAAATGAATAATTGATTGAGTATAAAGTATAGTCGATTATATCACTTTGTCACACCTAAAATAGATTGGAGAAGTCCCTTAATGATCGACAATAACTAGGAATCAAAACCTTCCATTTTTGGGTACCATAATCGATTATGAACTTGAGATAATCTATTATCAACATTGAAAAGCATGGATTATTTCCATATTTAAGCCATCTTTTGTCTTATAAATAGAGGGATCATTTCTCATTTCTAACACATCCAGAAACGTGTTTGAGATACCTTTCTCTCACCCCTCTCTCTCGTATTTATTTTCTCACATACACCTTAGTGCTTTTAAGAGTGAAATATTTATATGTGTGAGGTAGTTTGGTCTGGTGTAAGGCCATAATTTCAATTTCTCATTGAGGGAAAATTATTTGGGTTGTGTGTTAAACCAAGTGAAAATCTCTTGCTTGGTTGTTGAGGTAAACCAAGTAAAACTTAATTTTGGTTGGGGAGGTCTCCGTACTTAAAATTCCCAGTCGGTTTGTTAGTTTAGCTTGTTGTTAAGAAGCTCTCTGTTGGTTGGTGAAGTCTTCGTACTTAAAATTCCCACTCGGTTCGTGAGCTTAGCCTGCTGTTAAAAGATCTCAATTAGTTTGGAGGTCTCCGTATTTAAAACTTCATTTTGGTTGAGAAGTTAGCCATTGAAAAAAACTTTAACTCTTGTATAAAAACGTTCGTGGAAGAGGATTAGGAAGAAACCTCTGTAATTCTAGTGTGTTTATATTATCCCATAGTTCTTAAATTTCCATTCATTTACTTCTGATGCAATTCGATTTTCTTAATTCTATTGCTTTTATTTTGTTTGTTTTACAAAAGAGTTTTGACTATGACTTTGTAAAATGTTTTGTTTAGAAAAATGGATTTTTAATCCCACACAATTCACCCCTTTTGTGTTTTGAGTCTCATGTCCAACAAGTGGAATTAGAATTTAGAGCCTAACTCATATTTAAAGATTAATCGTCTCAGGAAGAACATGATAACTACAAACACTTATGCTTTTAACAAGAATATTTTCATGAATACACTTTCTCCATATGATGGTGATAGGTTTGACTTATGAAAAACAATCTTTGAAACTTTTTATCAAAGCTAATGATTTTGAAATGTGGGTTATTTTAAATAATGGTCTGTTTATTCTTAACTTCTCCTTTAATGATGATGTAGTAAATAAACTTAATTTTGATTGGACTGAAGGGGATTTGAGCTTGATCCGTTGTCTTTTGGAAAAAATAAGGCTTTCATATTGGTACTAACAATGCAAGACAATAGGGTAAAGAAATCTTTTCTTCTCCAAGAGTGAGTGGATTTATGGATGTATTCATGGAAGACAATGCTTGTCTACCTCCAGAAAAAAGAAGTGGAGTTTCATATAGATTTGGACCTCTGAATTGGACCTGCTTCCATTTCACCATATAGGATGTCTCTGATAGAATTGAAAGCTAACTTGGAAAATTTGTTGGAGAAACACTTCATCCGACCAAGTGTGTTTCCAAAGGGTACTCTAGTATAGTTGGTGAAGAAAAATGATGATGGTTGTCGCACGCTCGCGAAAAATGAACAGAGTCGCCACCAATATATTTATCCCAAAAGGGAAAGGAATATCAGAAAACCTCACAAAGGAAGGAACAAGGTCTTGCGACCAGAGAATCTAGGTACGGGAGCCAGTTACGCGAGGGGAAGGTACTAGCTGTAACAGCCCGAATTTTGTTATTTGACTAATTAAATTAAATAAGGATTTATTTACTTAATTTGGACGAAGTTTGATAATTAATTGGATCGTCGGTGTTATTGAGAAACGTGTTCGGATTATTAAGTGAAGTTGGAATTTATTCGGTTAATCGAAGAATTAATAAAGTGGAATATGTAGAGAAATAATATTAGAAATAATATTATTATTGGATTTTATTTATTTGAGATAAAGTCGGATTTAATTGGATTAATTGGAAAATAATATTACGGATAATAATATTATTTTTTTGGAGCATATTATTTATTGGATTATTCTATTTTATCGAATTGGGCCTAATTAGTTAGAATGTGGAATTTGATGAGTTAAGCCCAATAAGAATAAAGATAGTAAGGGTTGGAGAAGAGAAAAATCATTTTTTCATTTGTTCTTTGGCAAGAGTAGAAAAAGAGGAGAAGAGGAGCAAAAAAGGGGAAGAACAACAAGGGGCAAAAGCTAGGGTTTGAAGCACATTGAAGAGGTAAGGGGGAGAATCCTTATCATTATGGGTTAGTATGGTTGGGTCAATGGGTAGATTAACATGATTAGGTTTGTTGTTGGTTGAAATCCATAAAATAAAATTGATGTTAGAAATATATTTTGATATTAGTAATTGATACATTGGTGAAATTAGGGGTTGATTGAGAATCACTAATTAACATATATTGATTCTATAACAATATAGATACTGTAGCGAGAGAGTAAATGCTCATTACGGAGCTGCGTTTTATGTTCATTCACGGTAGTTGTGCTTTATGTTCAATTTCTATAGCCATGTATTGTTTTTCATATATTGTAGCACATATTATGAAGAAATGAATACCATGTATTTGTTTTTCACTTACTTACTGTAGCGATACAACAATGGTATGCGGCTTGTTTATTATATCCACTTCTCTGTAGCTTTTTTTTTTTATACTGTAGCGTGGAAATTGAAAACAGAGTATGAGATATTTGTTTTCCTTCTAGTCACTGTAGCGGTATATAAATAAATGAAAATTGAAACATATTTTAGGAATGAAATAAAATACAAAACAGTCCCGTTTGATCAAATAGCCGAATTAAATGGTTTATTTAGTTGTCCGGAATTTGATGAAAATTTACGTGGTAGCTAAGTTTCATTAGTAGATTAACGTGGTGATGTTATTTTGTTGAAATTGTGATTTTCACGAATCGACCGAAATTGTGTCTTGTTTAAATATTCTTTATAAATAAATTTTAACAATTTAATAGAGTTGTCAATAGAGTTATTAAAGTTGTCAATAGAGTTGTTAGAGTTGACAATAAAGTTGTTAGAGTTGTTTTGAATTATTAAGAGTCATACTTTTGTTGTTTCGAGTAATTCTGACATGTTTAGAGTTGTCAGTGTATAATGTCGGTGTTTGCTTTTCATTGGAACTTTAACAATTAATATATTTTGAACCGTAACTCCGTTTGAGTCTCCGTTCGAAGCGTTAGAAAGCTAGCGCGATATCCTTTTCAATAAAAAAATGGTCTTGAGCAATAGAATGCTATAAATTGGAAATGGAGTAGAAATATAAGTGAATTAAATTAATATAGTGTGATTATTAATTGGTTGATTAAATTAATAGTTGAATTAATTTCAATGTATTTAATTGATTAGAATATAATTTGGAATTAGATTAACTATTTGGTTTGTCGATAAATTACGATATTTTGAGAATTTATCCGTAATTGTGTTTTGATTGAATATGTATGTTGAGAAATATATATTATTATGTCAATGATGTTGTTTTGATATTGATTCTCTGTGGGTAGTTGGATAGCATTAATTTTAATGATTAATTGCTTGATTTTAAATGTGTATATTCATATATAATTGGCAAAATGAGAATTAACATGAGATAGTATGGTTACTAGTGTTAATTGGATTTTGTGAATCGTAATTAATTAATTGACCTTTTATATGTGAATGATATGTATGTGTTGTGAATGTTGTGTACAATTGGTGGATAATTCATCGAGTTGAATTATTGTGATATGCTAAATATTAAGATGGTAGAGATGATCTTAATTGCATATGTTTGATTAACATTGTACATACATTCATATCATGGATGCCTTGAAACAAAGGTGGTTTGCTTTGAAACATAAGCGAGGCTTAGATTCTAAAGTGAATCGGAAGCGGTAAACTATATGTTTACATTTGGTGGCTTTGATCTTGTCCGGATCTGAAGCGTGGCTAGATTCTATATGAATCGGAAGCGGTGGAACTTTGGGTCCATATTGGGTACCACATGCATAGAGTCACATGTCTTACATTGAGTCACATTGGAGTTATGTGATATTTGAATATATGCAATTATGTGATTATGTGATTGTTATGTGTGCATGAGATGTGATAATTAAATTTGGTGATGTTTGATACATGATTTTGGTGATATATGTGAATGTGTGATAATGATGGTTCGTGTGTATATTTGGAAACATAGTATTGAATCAATTTGAGTATTATATTAATGAACTTGGTTGTATACTTGAATATGTGAAATATATTTGATAGTATGATTTATATGGTTATATAAGGTGTGATGAATTCCTTTAATTGTTGATTTAATCATTGTGCTTTATTATACTTTCTTCATAATGATTTGAATTCTCACCCTTCTGTTTTAATGTTGCCCTCGTTTGGCGACATGCAGGTTCTGGCGTTAGTAGCTCGCGTGTGATCTTAGTCGGAGTTTCTTCCGAGTTATTTGGAGATTAGGTAGTGAGTCAATGCTCTGGTCATGTAACATTGGGTAGACTAGTTATTTGAACTCATGTTTCTATTCGGTTATGTATTACGTTTGATTTGAGAACTTGTTATGTTACTACTTGTTGTTTGATAAGCTCTTAAGCCAAATATTCTGAATTATGTTTTAATTTATGTTGATGTGACTATTGAAACTTGATCATGGTATGGGACATGGATCATTTTATGAAACACATGAGCATTTAGTAGTTCCGCTGTGAATGCATATTCTAGATAAAGTATGATTAATTGAGGAGTGTTATTTGAAATGACCAGGTGTATCATATATTGTAAGTAAATGTTTTCGGTTTTTAAAGTCTTTTAGTTTTTGAAAACATCGATGTGACGCCCTTTTGTTATATGCATGCTTATTCTCTGATTATATGCTTATTTATTTTGGGGTATAAAAGGGGTGTTACATTAGTGGTATCAGAGCATGGTCGACCAGTTGGTCAAGGTTATTAATGTCTTTTATCCTGTTGTATTTGATTCGTGTATCTGACACGATCGATACTGTTTTGTCTGGTTGTTTGGTTGTTTAGGACGATGGCTGCAGGAAGGAATGTTGACGTTAATGTTGAGACAATGATGAGGTGGACTGGTGCGATTGGACAAGCGCCGCAAGAGAATGTCGGTTATGGAGGAAATGATGAGTTCCGTGCTTTTGGAGACTTTCAAAGGTGCAACCCGCCGATCTTTGAAAGATGGTATGGACCGGACAAAGCGCATGTATGGATGAGAGAAATTGAGAAGATCTTTCAAGTCGTGAGTTGTACTGATGTACATAAGGTACAGTTTGGTACTCACATACTGACAAAAGAAGCTGACGTTTGGTGGATTAATACTGTGCGGAGATTTGAAATAGAAGGTATTGAAGTTACTTGGACTCTTTTCCGTGATGCATTTTTTGGAAACTATTTTCCAGAAGATGTGCGTGGAAAGAAAGAAGTGGGGTTTCTACAGCTGGAACGAGGGGGAGAACAGTTCCGTGAGAAATCGTATGATGACATGAGGGAACAATCTGGTCTTGGCAATAAGCCAAGTGGGGGAGGAGCTTCTACTCGGATTAAGTGCTACAGGTGTGGCGAGACGGGTCACAAAACTGCTGATTGTGGAGTTGGCTCGAGTAGGATTTGCTATAGTTGTGGTGAGAAAGGACACAATTGTGCCATGTGCGATAAGCCAGAGAAGGATCAAGCGAAAGGAAAAGCATTTGCATTGTCTGGTGCTGAGACTACTTCTAAGGATAAGTTAATCTGAGGTACGTGCTTTATAATTGATAATGGTGCAACGTATTATTTCATTCTTTGGATTGTGTTATAAGATTGAATCTTGTTTTATCTGTTATGCATAGAAGTATAGTTATTGATACAACTATTGTGACTTTGTTTCTACTTCTTTTACGTGTTTGAATTATTCGTTGATCATCTTTGGTAGAGATTTTGAGAATTGATGTAATTTGTTTTCCGTTAGACCAAGTTGATGAATTTTGGTGTGAATTGTTTGGAGTTGAACTAAGTAATTGTAACTGTAAGAGAGATTGTGGATCTCGGTGTTGTAAGTGATTTCGAGCGCAAGTCCTGAAGGAACACTATTATGGTTTCGTAACGATGGTTTATGTTTCATTATGATTGTCGATTGTCTATTGACAAATTGAGGACTTGATCACCCTTAATCTATTGTTGATAGGAGACGATATCGTATTGAACGAGATAGACTTGTCTTACTAACTTAGTAGCGTGTAAATCGACTAAGGAGAAGTTGAAGAGTAGATTTGAGGAATTGTTTGAGAAGAGGTTCATTGTATGAGTGTATGGTCGTAGAGTTACGCATGTTTGTCGAGTAAGAAGAAAGAAGGTTCTATGAGGTAATGTTTCTTGAAGATATTTGATTCTAAGAGCGACGATGATCATGTTTAACATTTGAGGATTGTGTTATCGATGCTGAAAGAGAAGAAGGTTATGTAAAGCTTTCTGAATATGAGTTTTGGTTGGAAGAAGTGAATTTTCTTGGATATGGGATTTCGAGTTGAGGTGTGCTGATGCAGATATTGATAAGTGGTAGCTTATGCTTCAAGGTAACTTAAAGTATGAAGAGGAATGTATCGAAATTGTGTATTTGAGTTAGATTTGTTAGGAACCGTTTCGTTTGGTGCAACCGTTATCTATTTTCGAGTGGAAGTGAGATAGTATCTCTATGGACTTTGTTTCGAGATTGACGAGGCATCGAGTAATTGTGAAGTGAGTTAGATTAGTGTGGATAGTTGACGAAATGTGCTCGTTTTATTCCGATGAAGATGGATTATTTGATGAAGAGACTTGCTAAGTTGTACATCGAAAGGATTGTGTGTTTGCATATGGTATTTTCTTCGGATATTGGAATGACATCTTTTGAAGCTTTGTGTGGTCGTAAGTGTAGAACGTTTTGTATCAGTATGAATCGAGAGAGAGTGGACGTGGTTTTGGTGTTGAGATGGTTATGTCAACTGAATTTTCGAGGACGAAAATATTTTAAGCGGGGGAGAGTTGTAACAGCCCGAATTTTGTTATTTGACTAATTAAATTAAATAAGGATTTATTTACTTAATTTGGACGAAGTTTGATAATTAATTGGATCGTCGGTGTTATTGAGAAACGTGTTCGGATTATTAAGTGAAGTTGAAATTTATTCGGTTAATCGAAGAATTAATAAAGTTGAATATGTAGAGAAATAATATTAGAAATAATATTATTATTGGATTTTATTTATTTGAGATAAAGTCGGATTTAATTGGATTAATTGGAAAATAATATTACGGATAATAATATTATTTTTTTGGAGCATATTATTTATTGGATTATTCTATTTTATCGAATTGGGCCTAATTAGTTAGAATGTGGAATTTGATGAGTTAAGCCCAATAAGAATAAAGATAGTAAGGGTTGGAGAAGAGAAAAATCATTTTTTCATTTGTTCTTTGGCAAGAGTAGAAAAAGAGGAGAAGAGGAGCAAAAAAGGGGAAGAACAACAAGGGGCAAAAGCTAGGGTTTGAAGCACATTGAAGAGGTAAGGGGGAGAATCCTTATCATTATGGGTTAGTATGGTTGGGTCAATGGGTAGATTAACATGATTAGGTTTGTTGTTGGTTGAAATCCATAAAATAAAATTGATGTTAGAAATATATTTTGATATTAGTAATTGATACATTGGTGAAATTAGGGGTTGATTGAGAATCACTAATTAACATATATTGATTCTATAACAATATAGATACTGTAGCGAGAGAGTAAATGCTCATTACGGAGCTGCGTTTTATGTTCATTCACGGTAGTTGTGCTTTATGTTCAATTTCTATAGCCATGTATTGTTTTTCATATATTGTAGCACATATTATGAAGAAATGAATACCATGTATTTGTTTTTCACTTACTTACTGTAGCGATACAACAATGGTATGCGGCTTGTTTATTATATCCACTTCTCTGTAGCTTGTTTTTTTTTATACTGTAGCGTGGAAATTGAAAACAGAGTATGAGATATTTGTTTTCCTTCTAGTCACTGTAGCGGTATATAAATAAATGAAAATTGAAACATATTTTAGGAATGAAATAAAATACAAAACAGTCCCGTTTGATCAAATAGCCGAATTAAATGGTTTATTTAGTTGTCCGGAATTTGATGAAAATTTACGTGGTAGCTAAGTTTCATTAGTAGATTAACGTGGTGATGTTATTTTGTTGAAATTGTGATTTTCACGAATCGACCGAAATTGTGTCTTGTTTAAATATTCTTTATAAATAAATTTTAACAATTTAATAGAGTTGTCAATAGAGTTATTAAAGTTGTCAATAGAGTTGTTAGAGTTGACAATAAAGTTGTTAGAGTTGTTTTGAATTATTAAGAGTCATACTTTTGTTGTTTCGAGTAATTCTGACATGTTTAGAGTTGTCAGTGTATAATGTCGGTGTTTGCTTTTCATTGGAACTTTAACAATTAATATATTTTGAACCGTAACTCCGTTTGAGTCTCCGTTCGAAGCGTTAGAAAGCTAGCGCGATATCCTTTTCAATAAAAAAATGGTCTTGAGCAATAGAATGCTATAAATTGGAAATGGAGTAGAAATATAAGTGAATTAAATTAATATAGTGTGATTATTAATTGGTTGATTAAATTAATAGTTGAATTAATTTCAATGTATTTAATTGATTAGAATATAATTTGGAATTAGATTAACTATTTGGTTTGTCGATAAATTACGATATTTTGAGAATTTATCCGTAATTGTGTTTTGATTGAATATGTATGTTGAGAAATATATATTATTATGTCAATGATGTTGTTTTGATATTGATTCTCTGTGGGTAGTTGGATAGCATTAATTTTAATGATTAATTGCTTGATTTTAAATGTGTATATTCATATATAATTGGCAAAATGAGAATTAACATGAGATAGTATGGTTACTAGTGTTAATTGGATTTTGTGAATCGTAATTAATTAATTGACCTTTTATATGTGAATGATATGTATGTGTTGTGAATGTTGTGTACAATTGGTGGATAATTCATCGAGTTGAATTATTGTGATATGCTAAATATTAAGATGGTAGAGATGATCTTAATTGCATATGTTTGATTAACATTGTACATACATTCATATCATGGATGCCTTGAAACAAAGGTGGTTTGCTTTGAAACATAAGCGAGGCTTAGATTCTAAAGTGAATCGGAAGCGGTAAACTATATGTTTACATTTGGTGGCTTTGATCTTGTCCGGATCTGAAGCGTGGCTAGATTCTATATGAATCGGAAGCGGTGGAACTTTGGGTCCATATTGGGTACCACATGCATAGAGTCACATGTCTTACATTGAGTCACATTGGAGTTATGTGATATTTGAATATATGCAATTATGTGATTATGTGATTGTTATGTGTGCATGAGATGTGATAATTAAATTTGGTGATGTTTGATACATGATTTTGGTGATATATGTGAATGTGTGATAATGATGGTTCGTGTGTATATTTGGAAACATAGTATTGAATCAATTTGAGTATTATATTAATGAACTTGGTTGTATACTTGAATATGTGAAATATATTTGATAGTATGATTTATATGGTTATATAAGGTGTGATGAATTCCTTTAATTGTTGATTTAATCATTGTGCTTTATTATACTTTCTTCATAATGATTTGAATTCTCACCCTTCTGTTTTAATGTTGCCCTCGTTTGGCGACATGCAGGTTCTGGCGTTAGTAGCTCGCGTGTGATCTTAGTCGGAGTTTCTTCCGAGTTATTTGGAGATTAGGTAGTGAGTCAATGCTCTGGTCATGTAACATTGGGTAGACTAGTTATTTGAACTCATGTTTCTATTCGGTTATGTATTACGTTTGATTTGAGAACTTGTTATGTTACTACTTGTTGTTTGATAAGCTCTTAAGCCAAATATTCTGAATTATGTTTTAATTTATGTTGATGTGACTATTGAAACTTGATCATGGTATGGGACATGGATCATTTTATGAAACACATGAGCATTTAGTAGTTCCGCTGTGAATGCATATTCTAGATAAAGTATGATTAATTGAGGAGTGTTATTTGAAATGACCAGGTGTATCATATATTGTAAGTAAATGTTTTCGGTTTTTAAAGTCTTTTAGTTTTTGAAAACATCGATGTGACGCCCTTTTGTTATATGCATGCTTATTCTCTGATTATATGCTTATTTATTTTGGGGTATAAAAGGGGTGTTACATTAGTGGTATCAGAGCATGGTCGACCAGTTGGTCAAGGTTATTAATGTCTTTTATCCTGTTGTATTTGATTCGTGTATCTGACACGATCGATACTGTTTTGTCTGGTTGTTTGGTTGTTTAGGACGATGGCTGCAGGAAGGAATGTTGACGTTAATGTTGAGACAATGATGAGGTGGACTGGTGCGATTGGACAAGCGCCGCAAGAGAATGTCGGTTATGGAGGAAATGATGAGTTCCGTGCTTTTGGAGACTTTCAAAGGTGCAACCCGCCGATCTTTGAAAGATGGTATGGACCGGACAAAGCGCATGTATGGATGAGAGAAATTGAGAAGATCTTTCAAGTCGTGAGTTGTACTGATGTACATAAGGTACAGTTTGGTACTCACATACTGACAAAAGAAGCTGACGTTTGGTGGATTAATACTGTGCGGAGATTTGAAATAGAAGGTATTGAAGTTACTTGGACTCTTTTCCGTGATGCATTTTTTGGAAACTATTTTCCAGAAGATGTGCGTGGAAAGAAAGAAGTGGGGTTTCTACAGCTGGAACGAGGGGGAGAACAGTTCCGTGAGAAATCGTATGATGACATGAGGGAACAATCTGGTCTTGGCAATAAGCCAAGTGGGGGAGGAGCTTCTACTCGGATTAAGTGCTACAGGTGTGGCGAGACGGGTCACAAAACTGCTGATTGTGGAGTTGGCTCGAGTAGGATTTGCTATAGTTGTGGTGAGAAAGGACACAATTGTGCCATGTGCGATAAGCCAGAGAAGGATCAAGCGAAAGGAAAAGCATTTGCATTGTCTGGTGCTGAGACTACTTCTAAGGATAAGTTAATCTGAGGTACGTGCTTTATAATTGATAATGGTGCAACGTATTATTTCATTCTTTGGATTGTGTTATAAGATTGAATCTTGTTTTATCTGTTATGCATAGAAGTATAGTTATTGATACAACTATTGTGACTTTGTTTCTACTTCTTTTACGTGTTTGAATTATTCGTTGATCATCTTTGGTAGAGATTTTGAGAATTGATGTAATTTGTTTTCCGTTAGACCAAGTTGATGAATTTTGGTGTGAATTGTTTGGAGTTGAACTAAGTAATTGTAACTGTAAGAGAGATTGTGGATCTCGGTGTTGTAAGTGATTTCGAGCGCAAGTCCTGAAGGAACACTATTATGGTTTCGTAACGATGGTTTATGTTTCATTATGATTGTCGATTGTCTATTGACAAATTGAGGACTTGATCACCCTTAATCTATTGTTGATAGGAGACGATATCGTATTGAACGAGATAGACTTGTCTTACTAACTTAGTAGCGTGTAAATCGACTAAGGAGAAGTTGAAGAGTAGATTTGAGGAATTGTTTGAGAAGAGGTTCATTGTATGAGTGTATGGTCGTAGAGTTACGCATGTTTGTCGAGTAAGAAGAAAGAAGGTTCTATGAGGTAATGTTTCTTGAAGATATTTGATTCTAAGAGCGACGATGATCATGTTTAACATTTGAGGATTGTGTTATCGATGCTGAAAGAGAAGAAGGTTATGTAAAGCTTTCTGAATATGAGTTTTGGTTGGAAGAAGTGAATTTTCTTGGATATGGGATTTCGAGTTGAGGTGTGCTGATGCAGATATTGATAAGTGGTAGCTTATGCTTCAAGGTAACTTAAAGTATGAAGAGGAATGTATCGAAATTGTGTATTTGAGTTAGATTTGTTAGGAACCGTTTCGTTTGGTGCAACCGTTATCTATTTTCGAGTGGAAGTGAGATAGTATCTCTATGGACTTTGTTTCGAGATTGACGAGGCATCGAGTAATTGTGAAGTGAGTTAGATTAGTGTGGATAGTTGACGAAATGTGCTCGTTTTATTCCGATGAAGATGGATTATTTGATGAAGAGACTTGCTAAGTTGTACATCGAAAGGATTGTGTGTTTGCATATGGTATTTTCTTCGGATATTGGAATGACATCTTTTGAAGCTTTGTGTGGTCGTAAGTGTAGAACGTTTTGTATCAGTATGAATCGAGAGAGAGAGTGGACGTGGTTTTGGTGTTGAGATGGTTATGTCAACTGAATTTTCGAGGACGAAAATATTTTAAGTGGGGGAGAGTTGTAACAGCCCGAATTTTGTTATTTGACTAATTAAATTAAATAAGGATTTATTTACTTAATTTGGACGAAGTTTGATAATTAATTGGATCGTCGGTGTTATTGAGAAACGTGTTCGGATTATTAAGTGAAGTTGAAATTTATTCGGTTAATCGAAGAATTAATAAAGTTGAATATGTAGAGAAATAATATTAGAAATAATATTATTATTGGATTTTATTTATTTGAGATAAAGTCGGATTTAATTGGATTAATTGGAAAATAATATTACGGATAATAATATTATTTTTTTGGAGCATATTATTTATTGGATTATTCTATTTTATCGAATTGGGCCTAATTAGTTAGAATGTGGAATTTGATGAGTTAAGCCCAATAAGAATAAAGATAGTAAGGGTTGGAGAAGAGAAAAATCATTTTTTCATTTGTTCTTTGGCAAGAGTAGAAAAAGAGGAGAAGAGGAGCAAAAAAGGGGAAGAACAACAAGGGGCAAAAGCTAGGGTTTGAAGCACATTGAAGAGGTAAGGGGGAGAATCCTTATCATTATGGGTTAGTATGGTTGGGTCAATGGGTAGATTAACATGATTAGGTTTGTTGTTGGTTGAAATCCATAAAATAAAATTGATGTTAGAAATATATTTTGATATTAGTAATTGATACATTGGTGAAATTAGGGGTTGATTGAGAATCACTAATTAACATATATTGATTCTATAACAATATAGATACTGTAGCGAGAGAGTAAATGCTCATTACGGAGCTGCGTTTTATGTTCATTCACGGTAGTTGTGCTTTATGTTCAATTTCTATAGCCATGTATTGTTTTTCATATATTGTAGCACATATTATGAAGAAATGAATACCATGTATTTGTTTTTCACTTACTTACTGTAGCGATACAACAATGGTATGCGGCTTGTTTATTATATCCACTTCTCTGTAGCTTGTTTTTTTTTATACTGTAGCGTGGAAATTGAAAACAGAGTATGAGATATTTGTTTTCCTTCTAGTCACTGTAGCGGTATATAAATAAATGAAAATTGAAACATATTTTAGGAATGAAATAAAATACAAAACAGTCCCGTTTGATCAAATAGCCGAATTAAATGGTTTATTTAGTTGTCCGGAATTTGATGAAAATTTACGTGGTAGCTAAGTTTCATTAGTAGATTAACGTGGTGATGTTATTTTGTTGAAATTGTGATTTTCACGAATCGACCGAAATTGTGTCTTGTTTAAATATTCTTTATAAATAAATTTTAACAATTTAATAGAGTTGTCAATAGAGTTATTAAAGTTGTCAATAGAGTTGTTAGAGTTGACAATAAAGTTGTTAGAGTTGTTTTGAATTATTAAGAGTCATACTTTTGTTGTTTCGAGTAATTCTGACATGTTTAGAGTTGTCAGTGTATAATGTCGGTGTTTGCTTTTCATTGGAACTTTAACAATTAATATATTTTGAACCGTAACTCCGTTTGAGTCTCCGTTCGAAGCGTTAGAAAGCTAGCGCGATATCCTTTTCAATAAAAAAATGGTCTTGAGCAATAGAATGCTATAAATTGGAAATGGAGTAGAAATATAAGTGAATTAAATTAATATAGTGTGATTATTAATTGGTTGATTAAATTAATAGTTGAATTAATTTCAATGTATTTAATTGATTAGAATATAATTTGGAATTAGATTAACTATTTGGTTTGTCGATAAATTACGATATTTTGAGAATTTATCCGTAATTGTGTTTTGATTGAATATGTATGTTGAGAAATATATATTATTATGTCAATGATGTTGTTTTGATATTGATTCTCTGTGGGTAGTTGGATAGCATTAATTTTAATGATTAATTGCTTGATTTTAAATGTGTATATTCATATATAATTGGCAAAATGAGAATTAACATGAGATAGTATGGTTACTAGTGTTAATTGGATTTTGTGAATCGTAATTAATTAATTGACCTTTTATATGTGAATGATATGTATGTGTTGTGAATGTTGTGTACAATTGGTGGATAATTCATCGAGTTGAATTATTGTGATATGCTAAATATTAAGATGGTAGAGATGATCTTAATTGCATATGTTTGATTAACATTGTACATACATTCATATCATGGATGCCTTGAAACAAAGGTGGTTTGCTTTGAAACATAAGCGAGGCTTAGATTCTAAAGTGAATCGGAAGCGGTAAACTATATGTTTACATTTGGTGGCTTTGATCTTGTCCGGATCTGAAGCGTGGCTAGATTCTATATGAATCGGAAGCGGTGGAACTTTGGGTCCATATTGGGTACCACATGCATAGAGTCACATGTCTTACATTGAGTCACATTGGAGTTATGTGATATTTGAATATATGCAATTATGTGATTATGTGATTGTTATGTGTGCATGAGATGTGATAATTAAATTTGGTGATGTTTGATACATGATTTTGGTGATATATGTGAATGTGTGATAATGATGGTTCGTGTGTATATTTGGAAACATAGTATTGAATCAATTTGAGTATTATATTAATGAACTTGGTTGTATACTTGAATATGTGAAATATATTTGATAGTATGATTTATATGGTTATATAAGGTGTGACGAATTCCTTTAATTGTTGATTTAATCATTGTGCTTTATTATACTTTCTTCATAATGATTTGAATTCTCACCCTTCTGTTTTAATGTTGCCCTCGTTTGGCGACATGCAGGTTCTGGCGTTAGTAGCTCGCGTGTGATCTTAGTCGGAGTTTCTTCCGAGTTATTTGGAGATTAGGTAGTGAGTCAATGCTCTGGTCATGTAACATTGGGTAGACTAGTTATTTGAACTCATGTTTCTATTCGGTTATGTATTACGTTTGATTTGAGAACTTGTTATGTTACTACTTGTTGTTTGATAAGCTCTTAAGCCAAATATTCTGAATTATGTTTTAATTTATGTTGATGTGACTATTGAAACTTGATCATGGTATGGGACATGGATCATTTTATGAAACACATGAGCATTTAGTAGTTCCGCTGTGAATGCATATTCTAGATAAAGTATGATTAATTGAGGAGTGTTATTTGAAATGACCAGGTGTATCATATATTGTAAGTAAATGTTTTCGGTTTTTAAAGTCTTTTAGTTTTTGAAAACATCGATGTGACGCCCTTTTGTTATATGCATGCTTATTCTCTGATTATATGCTTATTTATTTTGGGGTATAAAAGGGGTGTTACATTAGTGGTATCAGAGCATGGTCGACCAGTTGGTCAAGGTTATTAATGTCTTTTATCCTGTTGTATTTGATTCGTGTATCTGACACGATCGATACTGTTTTGTCTGGTTGTTTGGTTGTTTAGGACGATGGCTGCAGGAAGGAATGTTGACGTTAATGTTGAGACAATGATGAGGTGGACTGGTGCGATTGGACAAGCGCCGCAAGAGAATGTCGGTTATGGAGGAAATGATGAGTTCCGTGCTTTTGGAGACTTTCAAAGGTGCAACCCGCCGATCTTTGAAAGATGGTATGGACCGGACAAAGCGCATGTATGGATGAGAGAAATTGAGAAGATCTTTCAAGTCGTGAGTTGTACTGATGTACATAAGGTACAGTTTGGTACTCACATACTGACAAAAGAAGCTGACGTTTGGTGGATTAATACTGTGCGGAGATTTGAAATAGAAGGTATTGAAGTTACTTGGACTCTTTTCCGTGATGCATTTTTTGGAAACTATTTTCCAGAAGATGTGCGTGGAAAGAAAGAAGTGGGGTTTCTACAGCTGGAACGAGGGGGAGAACAGTTCCGTGAGAAATCGTATGATGACATGAGGGAACAATCTGGTCTTGGCAATAAGCCAAGTGGGGGAGGAGCTTCTACTCGGATTAAGTGCTACAGGTGTGGCGAGACGGGTCACAAAACTGCTGATTGTGGAGTTGGCTCGAGTAGGATTTGCTATAGTTGTGGTGAGAAAGGACACAATTGTGCCATGTGCGATAAGCCAGAGAAGGATCAAGCGAAAGGAAAAGCATTTGCATTGTCTGGTGCTGAGACTACTTCTAAGGATAAGTTAATCTGAGGTACGTGCTTTATAATTGATAATGGTGCAACGTATTATTTCATTCTTTGGATTGTGTTATAAGATTGAATCTTGTTTTATCTGTTATGCATAGAAGTATAGTTATTGATACAACTATTGTGACTTTGTTTCTACTTCTTTTACGTGTTTGAATTATTCGTTGATCATCTTTGGTAGAGATTTTGAGAATTGATGTAATTTGTTTTCCGTTAGACCAAGTTGATGAATTTTGGTGTGAATTGTTTGGAGTTGAACTAAGTAATTGTAACTGTAAGAGAGATTGTGGATCTCGGTGTTGTAAGTGATTTCGAGCGCAAGTCCTGAAGGAACACTATTATGGTTTCGTAACGATGGTTTATGTTTCATTATGATTGTCGATTGTCTATTGACAAATTGAGGACTTGATCACCCTTAATCTATTGTTGATAGGAGACGATATCGTATTGAACGAGATAGACTTGTCTTACTAACTTAGTAGCGTGTAAATCGACTAAGGAGAAGTTGAAGAGTAGATTTGAGGAATTGTTTGAGAAGAGGTTCATTGTATGAGTGTATGGTCGTAGAGTTACGCATGTTTGTCGAGTAAGAAGAAAGAAGGTTCTATGAGGTAATGTTTCTTGAAGATATTTGATTCTAAGAGCGACGATGATCATGTTTAACATTTGAGGATTGTGTTATCGATGCTGAAAGAGAAGAAGGTTATGTAAAGCTTTCTGAATATGAGTTTTGGTTGGAAGAAGTGAATTTTCTTGGATATGGGATTTCGAGTTGAGGTGTGCTGATGCAGATATTGATAAGTGGTAGCTTATGCTTCAAGGTAACTTAAAGTATGAAGAGGAATGTATCGAAATTGTGTATTTGAGTTAGATTTGTTAGGAACCGTTTCGTTTGGTGCAACCGTTATCTATTTTCGAGTGGAAGTGAGATAGTATCTCTATGGACTTTGTTTCGAGATTGACGAGGCATCGAGTAATTGTGAAGTGAGTTAGATTAGTGTGGATAGTTGACGAAATGTGCTCGTTTTATTCCGATGAAGATGGATTATTTGATGAAGAGACTTGCTAAGTTGTACATCGAAAGGATTGTGTGTTTGCATATGGTATTTTCTTCGGATATTGGAATGACATCTTTTGAAGCTTTGTGTGGTCGTAAGTGTAGAACGTTTTGTATCAGTATGAATCGAGAGAGAGAGTGGACGTGGTTTTGGTGTTGAGATGGTTATGTCAACTGAATTTTCGAGGACGAAAATATTTTAAGTGGGGGAGAGTTGTAACAGCCCGAATTTTGTTATTTGACTAATTAAATTAAATAAGGATTTATTTACTTAATTTGGACGAAGTTTGATAATTAATTGGATCGTCGGTGTTATTGAGAAACGTGTTCGGATTATTAAGTGAAGTTGAAATTTATTCGGTTAATCGAAGAATTAATAAAGTTGAATATGTAGAGAAATAATATTAGAAATAATATTATTATTGGATTTTATTTATTTGAGATAAAGTCGGATTTAATTGGATTAATTGGAAAATAATATTACGGATAATAATATTATTTTTTTGGAGCATATTATTTATTGGATTATTCTATTTTATCGAATTGGGCCTAATTAGTTAGAATGTGGAATTTGATGAGTTAAGCCCAATAAGAATAAAGATAGTAAGGGTTGGAGAAGAGAAAAATCATTTTTTCATTTGTTCTTTGGCAAGAGTAGAAAAAGAGGAGAAGAGGAGCAAAAAAGGGGAAGAACAACAAGGGGCAAAAGCTAGGGTTTGAAGCACATTGAAGAGGTAAGGGGGAGAATCCTTATCATTATGGGTTAGTATGGTTGGGTCAATGGGTAGATTAACATGATTAGGTTTGTTGTTGGTTGAAATCCATAAAATAAAATTGATGTTAGAAATATATTTTGATATTAGTAATTGATACATTGGTGAAATTAGGGGTTGATTGAGAATCACTAATTAACATATATTGATTCTATAACAATATAGATACTGTAGCGAGAGAGTAAATGCTCATTACGGAGCTGCGTTTTATGTTCATTCACGGTAGTTGTGCTTTATGTTCAATTTCTATAGCCATGTATTGTTTTTCATATATTGTAGCACATATTATGAAGAAATGAATACCATGTATTTGTTTTTCACTTACTTACTGTAGCGATACAACAATGGTATGCGGCTTGTTTATTATATCCACTTCTCTGTAGCTTGTTTTTTTTTATACTGTAGCGTGGAAATTGAAAACAGAGTATGAGATATTTGTTTTCCTTCTAGTCACTGTAGCGGTATTGTTATACCCCAAAATTTGCCCACATCTTTTTTCAAGAAAACTCCAATCTGAAAATTAAGAGTTTCATATAATCATGGATTTTTATTTCAAATATCCTAGCATATGAAGTACTTAAATTTCAGAAACTTTTCTTATACAGTAGCTTGGCTTACAGAGGAATTTATTCTTACGCAAACGCCAAATACTGTTCATTACTTCACAAATACTATTTATTTATTTACAGATAAATAGTACTAACACAATCATGCAGAGTTAACTCTTTTTGCAGGCGCAAAAGCAGGAAACTCACACTGTACTGGTAACAATTGTTTTTGGTTTCCCACTAACTTTTGTACTATATTCCATTATTTTCAAAATCTTTTCAAATCTCTTTTTCAAAAATTAAATCTTAACTTGTGTGTTTTCTGCCAGTCAAATATTTCTATTTCTGTGCATTTAACAATTTTCAGGTTATTATCGGTAATTTTACCCGCATACTGTAAATATCTGTTATTATGTTTCTGTTTTCTAACAAGTCATGTAAATAAATTTTTCATGCTTCACATATAACAAAAACAAAAATAACAACAAAAAAAAAAAGAAAATTAACTTTGACAGTTGATTTTTTCACTTTAACTGCTGCTTCAGTACACGAACAGTCAGTTGACAGACAAACTGCAGACAGTACAATTCACAGTGATTTGTACAATCAATCAAATCAATCATTCACAATTCAAATTTCCAAGATTTTTGTGTTAGAAGTCTTCTGAATATCACATGATTAGCAGAAACTCAGCACTGCACAAAAATCAGGTACGCTTAACTGCCTCCTATACAGACAGTCCCTAATCAGGGTTTTTCTTGTTTTAACAGGAGCAACAAGTTTTTGAGAGCTCAAATGGATTTCATATACATCCATACATCTCAAAGTACCATCATACAAATTTTCAAACTTCAATTCACTCAGACGCACCGTCAGCAGCTCAAACAGTCAACAGACGACCCGTTTGACCAAAAAAGTCAACTGACAGTCAAAAATGAAATTTTTTGTCAAAGTCCATATTTTGTCAAAGGATTCATCATTTGATCATTGGATGATCATAATTCATCAAGGAAAGATCAAAAATCAACAAAACCCTAAGATTCAAAATTAGGGTTTTTGCCTGAAAAGTCAACTCAACTTTGACTGATCATAACTCTCTCATCCTTCATCCAAAAAATTCAAACCAAAGCTTGTTTTGAAGGAAATTCAATTATCTTTCAAATGCCATTGATCCCATGGTCATTGGATTCACCATTTGAAAAATATGACCAAAGACATTACAGGTCATTTTCAAAGTCAACAAAAAGACACTTTTTTCAAAAGGACACACAAGGAGCTTCAAAAATCATTTTGACATGAGACCAAAGACATTGGTTAGAGGACTCTTTGAGGTTTCTAAAAAGTGCAAGATCTCCTTCATATGACAAAAATTGAAGGATTTACACCTTGTTGAAGTTGGCTAAATTTTGGGAAAATGCATGAAATCAACATTGTTCAAAAATGTATTTTTTCCAAATGGGGCCAAGTTTTCAGCATTCAAACATCATTTCCATGTTACTATGGGCCTCCCACGACCAAGACTAAGCCCATACCTTTGTTTATCCATTTTTGCATGATTTTATCTTATTTTAAGATTAAAATTAAAAGGAAAATGCAAGGATAATGGATGGCTTAAATCTTAAGCATGACTCATCAAGGAATCTTCATTTTTCTGCAGAAAATTGAAGAGCAAGGCAAGAGAAGTAAAGGAGAAGAAGACTTGGTCAAATATTCAAGGATTTTTAATATTTAAAAATCAAACTTTCAACCAAGCAATCAATGCTCTTAGCTTCACTTCCAAGCAGCCCTTGGCCTATAAAAGAAGTGGAATACATCAACAACAAGAGGACACACGAATTAGAACAAGAGCATAGCCATCTTTATCATAAAATTCTCCAAAAAAAATACATACACTTTGTAATTTTCAAATTCTACTTTCTAATCACTATCAATACAAATAAAGCTTTCCAATCATCTTCTCAAACATCATAGAGTAAGATTGAACTCTTAACACAGGCCCATGAGAGTCGTATAAAGCATATAATGTTCTACATGTACATATGCACTTAACTTTCATTTTCTTACTTGCAACTAATTTCCATGTAAACTAACCATACTAACATGTCTATAAGGTCCTATATGAGTGATCTGGGCTTTAACATGAGAGTTCCCACGTGAGAATAACCTTATACCATTAACACATGCATATGAGTGTTCATACTTGAATCTCTTCGAACCCACGGCTACAGGCCTCAAATTGCAAAACTAATACCACCATCGTGTTCAGGAGGTGATTTTAAGGGGATCTGGGTCACTTTCATTCATTGCTAACGCTTGTTTTTTGCAGGTTCATAAGTTGCCAAAAACTGCATTTTTTATCGTCCAAATAGGGGAGGTTAAAAACCCCCGCTATTTGAATCAAAAAACTACACTTCTGGAGGTTGAAGACGACCACGCGTCCAAGCGTGGTTCGTCAGCTCCAGCTTTGACCCTTTGACTGCATGCGTGGCCCTTTCCATGTTTCTCATTCGCTGGTCAACCAGCGTGGGCCCTAGTCAGAGAATTTGAATTCTCCTTGAATTCAGTGTGTGCTCCCTACCATCATATCATGCGCCATGAAATCTGAACCACATGATTCAATTTCCAGTTCAATCCAACGCATCACAACATGCAGCACACCATGGAACCTCAGCTCCTCACCACACAGGATTAGTATCCTTTCATATTTTCTATTTTTATTTTATTTTTATTGCAAAATTATTTAAAAATAGTTTTAAAATCAAAAAAAATTCACAAAAAATATTTTAGACTTCTAAAAATATATATTATTTTCTGAAATAAAAATATTTTATTTTTCTTCATAATTTCAATATTTTACATAATTAATTAGTATATATTTATATATTTGCTTATTAATTATTTTAATTAGTCAAAAAATCATAAAAAAATTGTTCTTTGTGTTAAATATTGTTTATATATCATAAACTAATTTTGTACATATTTAGGATAATTTTCTCTTTAAGTTTTAATTATTTGTGTAATTATTTGCATAATTATGTTTTGATTAACTTAAAATATCCAAAAACAAATTTCAAAAATTCCAAAAAAATTAGTTTTGTTCTAAAATCAATTAACAAACATTTTGTACATATTTTTAAACTTATTTGCTAGGTTTAATCATATTTCCATCTTTTCTTTATTTTAAATTAATTAATAATGCATTAATTATATTTAAGATAAATCACAAAAATACAAAAATATGCCTTTTATTTCTTGTAATTTAAAATTCCTAGATAAATGTATAGGATGTCAAATTCATGTAAATAGGCTAGTTTACATTTCCCGCACAATCGATGTAATAGCGTAGATTTACTTTCTGCACTTTACATTCCCGCATTTTAATTTCCAGCACCCATATAAACTGCGTGTATGTCAAAGATAAAACTGAACCGTCAGATCACTAACTTCAAAGATAAATATCTGAATTCAATCACAATCACATTTGCACCTCCTAGGGTAATCCCTTTTCACTCTTTTCAAAATCAAAGTCACATTTCTACTGTTTCGAGTACAAAATCGAACCTTTTGTTTATATCCGACGAATGGATAGATTTTTAAAGGGAACAAGGATAAAGACCTCCTAACTCAGGGTAGACCTCCTAGTTTGCTTGCTCAAAATCAAAACAAACAAAATTCTCATACACTGTTGTTTTTCAAAACAAATTTTCCAAAAGACAATATTTTGTATACATCCAAACACGGATCATTACAAAATTAACGTTCTTTTCAAAACATCTTTCGAAAGATAAACAAGCATTTGTATATATCCGCACAAGGATCATTACAAATTCTATTTGCAAAGGTATTTCAAAAACACAGGTAAAGCATTCCGAATCAATTGAAAAGTAAAGCAAATGAGCTAAGCAAACTAAAGAGCCCATGGATAACCATGGATACAAAGGGTGCTAACACCTTCCCTTTGTATAACCTACCCCCTTACCCAGAATCTCTCAAAGGTCTTTTTTCTGTGTCTTTTATAAACCTTTCCTTCATTGGATAAAATAAAAGGTCGGTGGCGACTCTGTAAACTTTTTCAAGAGTGACGCGAAAGCGTCCGATCGACAAAAAAAGGAGTCAGTTCACGTATCCCACACCACGGAGGGGTATGGCCCGAAAGGACGGTCCACAGAACTGGCGACTCTGCTGGGGAATACAAATTCAAAATGTTTTCAAAAGGGGTTACCTTTAGAGTATAGATCATTTCGATGTTTTCAATTGTTTGATCTGATTGCTTTACTTTTCACAGGTTTGCTTGGGTACTTTGCTTGTGTGAAAGATTCTAACCCGAATCTCGAGATACCTTAAGTATATGACAATAGACCAAGGAAACTGTACGGCATGTACCGATACGGTTGATCTGGTAGTCATCGTTAGTGTGATACTTTGGTTTATACTGATGTCCCTTGAAAGCGATCAAGGAGTATATTAGGCTTCCGAAGTGTCATTAACACTAATTTGTCTTAGAACCTTTTAGTTGAACTTGACTTGTGGCCTATTAAGTGGCTAGCTTTGAAATTGATCGAAGCTAGTTATCCTCGAGGAATATTCTTGATCGGCCGTCCGAGCGCCGTATTGAGATGTTGTCTCCAAGGATCATAGAACCCGAATACTATTCTAGGACAGGTTTTCAACCAACTCAACTTCAGAGGGGAGGGTATCACCTATCAACCTCATGCAAGCCTTTAAACCTAAGGCTATTGTTTGATTTGTTTTTGTGTGCCACATGTTTGCATCATAAACACATCATTTTTCACTACACATTTCAAGGATCAAAGAGTTTACTTTTGTTTTTGCAGGTAATGGCTCCCGCCACCAGAGATTACATCCGAATCAATATCTCAACGGTGCCATCTGAACTCAAAGTCTTGGTAGCAGAATTCCCCAGGAATGCTCAATTCACTGAAAAGCATGGTCACCTACTCCATTTGGTTACCTCAAAGTTTGAAGAAGACATGATACGGGTCCTGTTCCAGTTCTTCGACCCTGAACATCATTGCTTCACATTTCCTGATTACCAGTTGGTACCCACTTTGGAAGAATTCTCCGAATTAATTGGATTACCAATCCGAGATCAATTACCTTTCACTGGTTTAGAAAGAAAACCAAAACCTGAAGTCATTGCTGCTGCTTTACATCTGCAAAAGTCAGAAATCAAATCCAATTGGGAAACAAAGAGTGGAGTTGAGGGTTTGCTTGCCAAATTCTTACTGGAAAAGGCTCGACTACTGCTAGAAAACAAAAGTTATCCAGCTTTTGAAGAAGTTATGGCACTTTTAATCTATGGGTTGGTTTTATTCCCAAATCCCGACCAGTTCATAAGTGTACACATCATCAACCTTTTCCTAATCCGTAACCCGGTACCAACATTGCTGGGAGACATCCTACACTCTCTACACACTCGTACCATGAAGAAACGAGGAACTCTCATGTGCTGTATACCACTACTGGCTAGGTGGTTTACATGTCATCTTCCCCGATCAGTACTGAGAAATGAACAAAGAGCACAATGGTCTTACAGAATCATGTCTTTATCTCATTCAGATATCCGATGGAACAACTTCTTTCAAAGAGACATTACTATCATTGATCATTGTGGAGAATACCCTAATGTGCCACTCCTTGGCATTAAAGGAGGTATCACTTACAATCCCTCTCTAGCTCTACGCCAATTCGGATATGCAAGAAGCAACGGTCCTCATGACATGATTATCCGTGGCATTGTGTTTGATTACGAGAATGATTCTCACAGACACCGACGAAGATTCATACAGGCTTGGGACAGTGTCTATAGAATAGAAAGCAAAACTCTGGGGCAATGGAATTCTATTCCTATGGAACTTTACCTCAGATGGGTGCGTACTCATGCTCAAAAACTCATGATGCCCTATCCCGCTGTTCTACCTGTGACTATCGAATCAGAAGTCGAAGGTTACGAACCTCAAGTTATTCTACACCCGGATATGCCAACTGACTTGGAAGAGTTGCAAAAATCCTGGGTTCAACTCAAAGAGGAAAGAGACACCTTCAAAGAACACTGTCAGGACTATGAGAGAAGGCTATTCGAGCTCACCAGACAGCTTCAAGAAGAACAAAGAATCAACGCATTCCTGGGGACAAAGAGAAAGCGTCCACGGGAGACCTGAAGGATCATTCCATTTTATTTCTGTCTTGTAAGCCCAAATGAGGCAAATAAAAAAAAAAGCAAAAAAAAAAGAAGCAGAAAAAGAAAAAAGAAATAAATTGATTAACTAACGTTTGTTTCTTCTTTAACAAATCTAAACTCTAAGATCCTTGAAAAATTGCACACACATTTCACTTCATGCATTGCATATACATTTCATACATTGCATTCATATACATTGCATTTGCATTTCATACATTGCATACACATGGCATCCAGTCATACACATTTCATAACAGGTTCTCATGACGGGTTTCTCATCTCTTCGCTGTTTATTTCAGTCAGAAGAGATGGAATCTGAGGCAAGCATCAAGAATCTCGAAGTACAGAATGCCCAAGTTCAAGTGGCAATTCTGGAACTGGCAAAGGGGCAACAAGAGCTGAAAGCCCTGATACTCAAGAAGAAGAAGAAGCCCAAAGAATCTGCAGGCTTGAGTTACCTGAGAAGGAAGATCAAGATCCCTGTCAAAAAGATCAAAAAGCCACCAATCCCTGAAATAGTCGGTGATGGTGAACAAGAAGATAATCAAAGCAACCAGGGTTCTGCTAAACCCTCTCTCTCTTCAAATGAAGAAGAAGATCATTCTGGAGACGAACAGGATGATGACAAATACCAACAGTTGGAGGATCGTATGAAAGCTATGGAAATACAAAAAATACCTGGCTTAGATTTCAATGATCTGGGACTCGTGTCGGATGTTGTCATCCCTCCAAAATTCAAAGTTCCAACCTTTGCAAAGTATGATGGAGTTTCTTGTCCAAAACTACATTTGAGATCTTATGTGAGGAAGATACAACCTCATACAACAGATAACAAATTGTGGATTCACTTTTTCCAAGAAAGTCTGTCAGGTACACAACTCGAATGGTACTACCAGCTAGAAAATACCAAGGTTCATACTTGGGAAGAATTAGCTGCTGCTTTTTACAAACAGTACCAATACAATGCTGATCTTACACCCACTCGTACTCAATTGCGAGGCATGTCTATGGGACCAAAAGAAAGTTTCAAAGAGTATGCACAAAAGTGGAGAGATATGGCTGGAAGGGTTCAACCACCCTTATCTGATCGCGAACTAGTCGACATGTTCATGGGCACTTTAACTGGCCCATTCTATAGCCATTTGCTGGGAAGTTCATCATCAGGTTTCACTGACCTAATACTGACCGGAGAACGTGTCGAAAGTGGCATTCGAAATGGAAAAATTCAAGTAGGATCCTCCTCTGGTACTACAAAAAGGCCCATCAGAAATGAGGTCAATACAGCGCAAATTCAGACAAGCCACAAAAGTGATCAGCATCAATCTGTAGGGGCAGTTATGATCTCCGCATCTGCACCTCAAAAAGATCAACAGCCAAAATATACGCATCGACCAGATGCACCAAGAAGAACTTTCACCAAAATCAACATGCCAATCTCTCAGGCATTGCAGCACTTGCTTAAAGCGGATCTGATCACATTAAGGGGTCCTCCGAAGAATGTCAATACTTCTTCTCTGAATTATCGCCCTGATGCAACATGTGCCTATCATTCAAACTGTCCAGGACATGACGCAGATCACTGCTGGGCCCTGAAAAATAAAATCCAAGACATGATAGATGCTGGAGAAATTGAGTTCGATCCTCCAGAAACTCCAAATGTCATCACAGCACCTATGCCAAAGCATGACAAAACTGTCAACGCTATCCTGGACACTGTTTACATCTATGATGTGAACGAATTATCAACCCCACTCTGCGAAGTCAAAGGAAAGCTAATCCGAGCTGGTTACTTCCCAGGATGTGACCCCGACTGCTTTTATTGCACTTGCCTGCCCAATGGTTGTGAAAATCTGAGGAGGGGAATCCAAAAATGGATGGATCGCCGTATCATTATGTTTGAGAGGCTCCCTTCTATGGACGTACTGTGCGAAGTCTTTGCAAACGGGATAAGAATAGAGGATGCCTCAGTAATCTCTAGCTTACCATTCAAAATCTCTGCCAAGGTTCCATTCAAAATTTCTGCTACACTCAAAGTGGCATCAGTAGTCATTGCTAGTCCAACTCCATTTCCATACTCCTCAAACAAAGCTGTCCCATGGGGATATGACACTAATGTTTACATTCATGGAGTTAAGCAGGATCCCTCGACTAAAGAGGACGCAACACTAACTACTTCAGCTGTAAGTAACATTGCAGGCACTAGCAAGATCACGAGAAGTGGAAGAATCTTTTCACCAGAAATTTCTCCAAATATTGCTGCTAGTCCAATTCAGGTTCCAATTCCTAATCAAAATGTCAACGCTCGAGGCAAAGAGCCACAAGTTGAACAAATTCAAACCCCGGTAGAGATCACTGCTGAGGATCCATCAAAGCAAGAGATGGACGAAATATTGAAAATCATCTGCAAAAGTGATTACAATATTGTCGAACAACTGGGGCATACTGCTTCAAAAATCTCAATGTTATCTCTGCTAAAATATTCAGAAGCTCATGCTAAAGCTCTAATGAAGTTCCTTCAAGCTGCGCATGTGCCTCAAGAAATCCCAATCGACCAATTTGAGAATTGTGTCGCCAGTCTTACAGTGCCCAATGGTCTTGGTTTCTCTGATGTGGATCTAACTCCTGCTGGAAGAAATCACAACAAGGCCCTGCACATCTCTATCGAATGCAACGGCACCACTCTGTCTCATGTGCTAATAGACAATGGTTCCTCTCTAAACGTGTTACCAAAGGTAATACTGGAAAAACTTGACTTCAAAGGAGTTGTGCTACAACCAAGTAATGTGGTTGTAAGAGCCTTCGATGGGTCAACAAGAACGGTGTACGGAGAAGTTAAGCTCCCAATCAGAGTGGGCTCTCAAACTTTCGATGTTATCTTTTCCGTAATAGACGTTCTTCCAACATACTCCTGTTTACTAGGACGCCCTTGGATACATGGGGCAAACGCTGTAACTTCTACCCTGCATCAGAAGTTAAAATACCCAGTAAAAGGAAAGGTTGTCACAGTCTATGGCGAAGAAGAATATATGGTCAGTCACTTGAGCAACAACAAGTATGTTGAGATGGAGGGCGAATCCATCGAAACTCCGTATCAAGCTTTTGAGGTTGTATCTCCAGATATCTCTACCACCAAGCATATTCCTGCTACTCCAGCTACAACTATGGCTTCTCTCAAAGATGCCAAAGCCATGATTGAACAGGGTGATCGCACAGTATGGGAACAACTCCCTGATATACCCTACAAGTCCGACAAGCTAGGTCTGGGCTATAATGGTGAAAATCAAAAGAATGATCAAAATCCTCGCTCTGAAGGGTTAATATCACACTTCGCCAGCCAAGAAGTAAACGCCATTGATGATGAAGGGACATACTTGAACCACATCATTCAGCCATATCCAGACGAAATTCCACCCATTACCATGGGAATGTGGGATGCTGTGGGAGGACCAAATGACGGTTACAACTACCAGTATATCACACCTCAGAATTCTTACATTGCTCTGGAAGATCTTACTCCAACAGAAGAGGGTAATCAAAATGACGGAAGTATCACAAGTCCCGTCACTCAGCAATATCAAAATCCACCCAAAGAAGTATGGGACACGCTAGGAGAACCCAGCGGCAAATACGACTATATGGTGAAATATTCCGCTCCTCCGAGCTTTTCAACTCCCATCAAAGACATTGTCCCGACTGGATGGGACGAACAGTACGACGACAACTTCGCTCTTGAAGAAGCCAGGAAGATGCCAAACAACGAAGGTTATTTTCTGTCACAGTACACTCCTTATCAGGATACACAAGTCTCTATTCAAAACATCATTCCTACTGCATGGGACGGCCTTATCGAGCATCTCGCTCAGCCAATAGAGGGACCTCCACCTGGATTCTCATATCCAACAAATCATCCAACTTATCTTGAGGAATTACCTACGCATTTTCCCACTAGCGGAATCAATGCTACGGAAGACGAAAAGAACAACTGCAACTGGAACAGCTGGGTGCTCCCTGCTAACAACGGTGGATTGAACAACTGGAAAGCAGAGGATGTGATCTCCTTTGATCAGGAGTAAATGCCATTTCCTGTTTTCTTTGTGTATATTGTGCAAAGATAAAAGTGGTTCCTGAACAATCGAACCATGAGCTTGAAAGCCGTGTGCCTTAGCACAACGGTCCTTCTATAAAAAGGGTTTGTCATATCATGATTATGTGCATTCAATAAAATCATGGGATGCTTGCATGTTCAAAATTTTGTGATCCTTTTTCTTTCTTTATTCGCTTTCAAATAGCTATGTTTTTCTCTTCATACACACTCACATATCTACCATGCAGATTCACATACACGCTGGATCCAGTCAATAACGACTCTGCTATTGCCCGTCATGACTTTGAAAATCCGATCTACCAAACTGAGGACGAAAGTGAGGAAGATTGTGAAGTGCCAAGAGAAATTGCAAGACTTCTAGAACAAGAAGAAAAAGCCATACAGCCTCATGAGGAGCCGATTGAGGTCATCAACTTGGGCAGTGACGAAGAAAAGAAAGAGGTCAGAATTGGGGCTGACTTAGAAAACAGTGTCAAGCAAAGACTGATTCAATTGTTGCAAGACTACGCCGAGATATTCGCCTGGTCTTATCAAGATATGCCTGGCCTTGACACGGACATTGTAGTTCATCGCCTGCCAATCAAAGAAGGAAGCACTCCGGTCAAACAGAGACTGCGAAGGAGTAAGCCTGATATGTCAAAAAAGATCAAAGACGAGGTTGAAAAACAATTCAATGCCGGATTCCTAAAAGTTGTAAGTTATCCTCCTTGGATAGCTAACATCGTGCCTGTACCCAAAAAAGACGGGAAAGTCAGAATGTGTGTAGACTACAGAGATCTGAACCGGGCAAGCCCTAAAGATGATTTCCCTTTACCGCACATCGATGTACTAGTTGACAATACCGCACAATGCAAGGTATTTTCCTTTATGGACGGATTCTCAGGGTACAATCAAATCAAGATGGCACCCGAAGACATGGAAAAAACAACCTTCACAACACCCTGGGGAACCTTTTGTTACAAAGTAATGCCCTTTGGTCTGAAAAACGCCGGAGCTACCTACCAACGAGCAATGGTAACACTATTTCATGATATGATTCATCAGGAAATAGAGGTGTATGTCGATGACATGATCGCAAAATCCAACACCGAAGAAGAACATTTGAGTCATTTACACAAGCTGTTTGACAGACTCAAGAAATACAGATTGCGACTGAACCCGAACAAGTGTACCTTTGGAGTAAGATCCGGTAAACTCTTAGGTTTCATCGTCAGCAGTAAAGGTATTGAGGTTGATCCTGCCAAGGTCAAAGCCATTCAAGAAATGCCTATACCCCGTACCGAGAAACAAGTCAGAGGATTCTTGGGACGTCTAAACTACATAGCCAGATTCATTGCCCATATGACTCCTACTTGTGTGCCAATCTTCAAATTACTGAAGAAAGATCAAGTGGAAAGATGGAATGACAAATGCCAGTTAGCCTTTGATAAAATCAAAGAATACCTTCAAAAACCGCCAATCTTGTTACCTCCTGTGGAAGGCAGACCTCTGATAATGTACCTAACTGTGTTAGAAGATTCAATGGGGTGTGTACTCGGACAACATGACGATTCCGGTCGAAAGGAGCACGCAATCTACTATCTTAGCAAAAAGTTTACCGATTGTGAAACAAGATACTCACTACTCGAAAAAACTTGCTGTGCCTTAGCATGGGCGGCTCGCCGACTAAGACAGTATATGCTAAATCACACCACTTTCCTGATCTCCAAGATGGATCCAATCAAATACGTGTTCGAAAAACCTGCTCTCTCTGGAAGGATTGCAAGATGGCAAATGATCCTAACAGAATATGACATTCAATACACTTCGCAAAAAGCAATCAAAGGAAGTGTGGTAGCTGATCATTTAGCTCATCAAGCAGTAGATGATTATCAGGCATTGAACTTTGACTTCCCAGACGAAGACATTATGCTAGTCAATGACTACAAACAACCAGGATCCCGATGGACTATGGTTTTTGACGGAGCTTCTAATGCGCTCGGCAATGGCATCGGAGCTGTGATCATTTCCCCCACAGGAGGTCATACACCCTTCACCGCCAGATTGTGTTTCAATTGCACCAACAATATAGCCGAATACGAAGCATGCATTCTGGGTCTCAAAGCTGCAATTGATCTAAAAATCAAATTCCTTGAAGTCTACGGAGACTCGGCCTTGGTAATCTACCAAGTCAAAGGGGAATGGGACACAAAGCACCCAAATCTAATTCCATACAAAGAACATGTGTTGAGTTTGATGCCTTACTTCGAGGAGATCACTTTCGAACACATCCCACGCGAAGAAAATCAACTAGCTGATGCCTTAGCTACCATGTCATCCATGTTCAAAGTCAATTGGGACGACGAAGCTCCTATGATCACCATTTACAGGCAAGACGAACCAGCCTATTGCAATGAGATCGATACCAAACAAATGGAAGACAAATCATGGTTCCATGAAATACAAAGGTATCTCGAAACCCAGGAGTACCCTGAAGGGGCATCTATTAACGACAGAAAGTTTCTAAGGAGATTTGCCTCCAAATTCTTCCTAAGCAATGGAACTTTGTACAAGCGCAACCATGATTCGACTTTACTTCGTTGCGTAAACAAGAAGGAAGCAGAACAAATCATGGAAGACATACACAATGGTACCTTCGGTACTCATTCCAACGGACATACAATGGCTAAAAAGATCTTGAGAGCAGGTTACTACTGGTCTACCATGGAGACAGATTGCCATCATCATTCCAAAACTTGTCACAAATGCCAGATATATGCCGACAAAGTGCATGTACCTCCAGTTCCATTAAACGTTCTGACGGCTCCTTGGCCTTTCGCAATGTGGGGTATTGATATGATTGGAGAAATCAAACCTACTGCTTCCAACGGACATCGCTTTATCCTGGTCGCTATTGACTACTTCACAAAGTGGGTAGAGGCAGCTTCATATGCTTCTGTCACCAAGAATGTGGTAGCCAGGTTTATCAAGCACAATCTCATTTGTCGGTACGGCATCCCCGAAAGGATCATCACTGACAATGGCACGAATCTAAACAACAAAATGATTACTGAACTCTGCACGCAGTTCCAGATCAAACATCATAATTCTTCTCCATATCGACCAAAGATGAACGGCGCTGTCGAAGCCGCCAACAAAAACATCAAGAAAATCATACAAAAGATGACAGTAACCTACAAAGACTGGCATGAGATGTTACCTTTTGCTCTTCATGGTTATCGCACATCTGCGCGTACTTCAACAGGGGCAACTCCATTCTCGTTAGTCTACGGTATGGAAGCAGTTCTCCCAATCGAAATCCAGATTCCTTCCTTAAGGATCATGAAAGAAGCCGATCTAGACGAAGACGATTGGATTCAAACTCGATTCGACCAAATACACTTGATCGATGAGAAAAGACTTGCAGCTATCTGTCATGGCCAGCTATACCAAAAGCGCATGATCAAAGCATTCAACAAGAAAGTCAAAAGTCAAGCATACCAAACTGGTGGCTTGGTTATCAAACGCATCATCTTACCACAAGGTGATCCCAGAGGCAAATGGACCCCCACCTACGAGGGACCATTCATAATCAAGAAAATATTCTCCGGCGGTGCCATGTTGCTTACCACCATGGATGGCGAGGATTTCCCACACCCTGTGAATGCGGACATAGTCAAAAAGTACTTTGCTTAAAAAAAAATACAGCTCGCTAAGTTGAAAACCTGAAAGGGCAACTTAGGCAAAAATGAGCGTCTCGGTGGATTGAAAACCCGAAAGGGCGATCCAGGCAAAAATTAGAGACAAAACAAATACAATCCCGGTAGGCTGAAAACCTGAAAGGGCAGCCTAGGCAAAAATTAGGGAATAAAGCATACAACTATGTCCCGCTCAGCTGCCTACTCACCGACAAGGTTCAACACCTCAAAGACACCGATCAGTCCAATCACTTTCTTCCAACAAGTGAGGGATGAGATGCTCGAAGACAGATTGGCAATAGCAGAATTGAAACTTGACTGGATCGTTCTCACATAGCTATTTCTTTTCATAAATACTTTTCAAAACTTTCTGACAATTTCCTACTTCTAGGATTGTTGTCTCCCTATACTAATCCGCCTATCACGGCACCTTTTCAAAAATCAATGCAGCTTATAACTAACATTTTCATTTTTTCTGTTTTGAATACGCGAGCATCCCAATGATATTTTGAATGAACATATGCATTTGAATATGATTGATGTTTACCAGGAAAAACAGGAATAGCATTCCGGACATGTCCCAATTATTTGGACATTATCCTAAACCAGCATCAGAAGGAAGTTTCCCCAATGGAGACACATTCCTCAACAAATCCCTCAAAAAGATTTTTCTTTCGAAAGAAGTCTTATTCCTCAGCAGGGTTGTTCCAGATTACTATCTTCAGAAGGTGTGATCCCCGCACCCGGACTTGGTCAGATAGTGCATCGGAGGATTATGCATCTTCCTCATTCCCATTTGAAAGGGCATCAGAGCTTCCAGTTACCTTTGGTTCCCCAAGCAGTAGTCAAAGATCCTTCAATAGAATATCCTGGTTCTCAAAGAATTTCCCCAACCCAGGGTACTCAAGCGAGACAGAAGATCATCAACAACCACGATGCCTTCACTTCCAAATGGCTAGCTGGGATTTATTTTCCCAATCAGGAGCTTGACACGCTCTAAGCTGCATGAACCATGCATCACATTCATATTCACATTCACAATCATGCATCATACGCATATTCATACACAACATAACTTGCATATTTCTCCTCTAGCTCGAGGATCTCATATCATACATGCATCATAGACATCGCATATTATTAACTTGATTTTTCAGGTAGACAGATGTCTTCAGCAAAGATGTTCTCACTCATATGCAGTGTTCATCCTGAATCTTATTCAGACAAGCGGTCCTTTCAGATACAATCAAACCAAAGATTCACTCTGAAGAACTCTCATTCTCAACTCATTTATCATCTAACATTGCTAGTCTAAGGCGATACCTCAGACGGTTCCAGAACGATCTAGCATTGCAGATCTAAGGCGATACCTCAGACGGTTCCACAACGATCTAGCATTACAGATCTAAAGCGATACCTCAGACGGTTCCAAAACGATCTAACATTGCAGATCTAAAGCGATACCTCAGACGGTTCCAAAACGATCTAACATTGCAGATCTAAAGTGATACCTCAAACGGTTCCACAATGATCAACTTTCAAATCCTTCATCAAGATATAATCAACGGATTCATTCTGATGAACAAACCATCAACACATTTTCTAGATGGCATCCGAAAGCCCATCTCAGGTAATGTTTCAATCTGCCAACAACATTTCACAGACAACATTCAAATGCAACTTCCAACATCTCTGCTGATCAAGGTAAGTGCAAATTTTCAGGGCATCTAATTATTCAATCATCTTCTACCTTCAGATTTCAGACAATCTCTTCAGGTTTAAGAAGATTGAATAGGGGCAACTGTTATACCCCAAAATTTGCCCACATCTTTTTTCAAGAAAACTCCAATCTGAAAATTAAGAGTTTCATATAATCATGGATTTTTATTTCAAATATCCTAGCATATGAAGTACTTAAATTTCAGAAACTTTTCTTATACAGTAGCTTGGCTTACAGAGGAATTTATTCTTACGCAAACGCCAAATACTGTTCATTACTTCACAAATACTATTTATTTATTTACAGATAAATAGTACTAACACAATCATGCAGAGTTAACTCTTTTTGCAGGCGCAAAAGCAGGAAACTCACACTGTACTGGTAACAATTGTTTTTGGTTTCCCACTAACTTTTGTACTATATTCCATTATTTTCAAAATCTTTTCAAATCTCTTTTTCAAAAATTAAATCTTAACTTGTGTGTTTTCTGCCAGTCAAATATTTCTATTTCTGTGCATTTAACAATTTTCAGGTTATTATCGGTAATTTTACCCGCATACTGTAAATATCTGTTATTATGTTTCTGTTTTCTAACAAGTCATGTAAATAAATTTTTCATGCTTCACATATAACAAAAACAAAAATAACAACAAAAAAAAAAAGAAAATTAACTTTGACAGTTGATTTTTTCACTTTAACTGCTGCTTCAGTACACGAACAGTCAGTTGACAGACAAACTGCAGACAGTACAATTCACAGTGATTTGTACAATCAATCAAATCAATCATTCACAATTCAAATTTCCAAGATTTTTGTGTTAGAAGTCTTCTGAATATCACATGATTAGCAGAAACTCAGCACTGCACAAAAATCAGGTACGCTTAACTGCCTCCTATACAGACAGTCCCTAATCAGGGTTTTTCTTGTTTTAACAGGAGCAACAAGTTTTTGAGAGCTCAAATGGATTTCATATACATCCATACATCTCAAAGTACCATCATACAAATTTTCAAACTTCAATTCACTCAGACGCACCGTCAGCAGCTCAAACAGTCAACAGACGACCCGTTTGACCAAAAAAGTCAACTGACAGTCAAAAATGAAATTTTTTGTCAAAGTCCATATTTTGTCAAAGGATTCATCATTTGATCATTGGATGATCATAATTCATCAAGGAAAGATCAAAAATCAACAAAACCCTAAGATTCAAAATTAGGGTTTTTGCCTGAAAAGTCAACTCAACTTTGACTGATCATAACTCTCTCATCCTTCATCCAAAAAATTCAAACCAAAGCTTGTTTTGAAGGAAATTCAATTATCTTTCAAATGCCATTGATCCCATGGTCATTGGATTCACCATTTGAAAAATATGACCAAAGACATTACAGGTCATTTTCAAAGTCAACAAAAAGACACTTTTTTCAAAAGGACACACAAGGAGCTTCAAAAATCATTTTGACATGAGACCAAAGACATTGGTTAGAGGACTCTTTGAGGTTTCTAAAAAGTGCAAGATCTCCTTCATATGACAAAAATTGAAGGATTTACACCTTGTTGAAGTTGGCTAAATTTTGGGAAAATGCATGAAATCAACATTGTTCAAAAATGTATTTTTTCCAAATGGGGCCAAGTTTTCAGCATTCAAACATCATTTCCATGTTACTATGGGCCTCCCACGACCAAGACTAAGCCCATACCTTTGTTTATCCATTTTTGCATGATTTTATCTTATTTTAAGATTAAAATTAAAAGGAAAATGCAAGGATAATGGATGGCTTAAATCTTAAGCATGACTCATCAAGGAATCTTCATTTTTCTGCAGAAAATTGAAGAGCAAGGCAAGAGAAGTAAAGGAGAAGAAGACTTGGTCAAATATTCAAGGATTTTTAATATTTAAAAATCAAACTTTCAACCAAGCAATCAATGCTCTTAGCTTCACTTCCAAGCAGCCCTTGGCCTATAAAAGAAGTGGAATACATCAACAACAAGAGGACACACGAATTAGAACAAGAGCATAGCCATCTTTATCATAAAATTCTCCAAAAAAAATACATACACTTTGTAATTTTCAAATTCTACTTTCTAATCACTATCAATACAAATAAAGCTTTCCAATCATCTTCTCAAACATCATAGAGTAAGATTGAACTCTTAACACAGGCCCATGAGAGTCGTATAAAGCATATAATGTTCTACATGTACATATGCACTTAACTTTCATTTTCTTACTTGCAACTAATTTCCATGTAAACTAACCATACTAACATGTCTATAAGGTCCTATATGAGTGATCTGGGCTTTAACATGAGAGTTCCCACGTGAGAATAACCTTATACCATTAACACATGCATATGAGTGTTCATACTTGAATCTCTTCGAACCCACGGCTACAGGCCTCAAATTGCAAAACTAATACCACCATCGTGTTCAGGAGGTGATTTTAAGGGGATCTGGGTCACTTTCATTCATTGCTAACGCTTGTTTTTTGCAGGTTCATAAGTTGCCAAAAACTGCATTTTTTATCGTCCAAATAGGGGAGGTTAAAAACCCCCGCTATTTGAATCAAAAAACTACACTTCTGGAGGTTGAAGACGACCACGCGTCCAAGCGTGGTTCGTCAGCTCCAGCTTTGACCCTTTGACTGCATGCGTGGCCCTTTCCATGTTTCTCATTCGCTGGTCAACCAGCGTGGGCCCTAGTCAGAGAATTTGAATTCTCCTTGAATTCAGTGTGTGCTCCCTACCATCATATCATGCGCCATGAAATCTGAACCACATGATTCAATTTCCAGTTCAATCCAACGCATCACAACATGCAGCACACCATGGAACCTCAGCTCCTCACCACACAGGATTAGTATCCTTTCATATTTTCTATTTTTATTTTATTTTTATTGCAAAATTATTTAAAAATAGTTTTAAAATCAAAAAAAATTCACAAAAAATATTTTAGACTTCTAAAAATATATATTATTTTCTGAAATAAAAATATTTTATTTTTCTTCATAATTTCAATATTTTACATAATTAATTAGTATATATTTATATATTTGCTTATTAATTATTTTAATTAGTCAAAAAATCATAAAAAAATTGTTCTTTGTGTTAAATATTGTTTATATATCATAAACTAATTTTGTACATATTTAGGATAATTTTCTCTTTAAGTTTTAATTATTTGTGTAATTATTTGCATAATTATGTTTTGATTAACTTAAAATATCCAAAAACAAATTTCAAAAATTCCAAAAAAATTAGTTTTGTTCTAAAATCAATTAACAAACATTTTGTACATATTTTTAAACTTATTTGCTAGGTTTAATCATATTTCCATCTTTTCTTTATTTTAAATTAATTAATAATGCATTAATTATATTTAAGATAAATCACAAAAATACAAAAATATGCCTTTTATTTCTTGTAATTTAAAATTCCTAGATAAATGTATAGGATGTCAAATTCATGTAAATAGGCTAGTTTACATTTCCCGCACAATCGATGTAATAGCGTAGATTTACTTTCTGCACTTTACATTCCCGCATTTTAATTTCCAGCACCCATATAAACTGCGTGTATGTCAAAGATAAAACTGAACCGTCAGATCACTAACTTCAAAGATAAATATCTGAATTCAATCACAATCACATTTGCACCTCCTAGGGTAATCCCTTTTCACTCTTTTCAAAATCAAAGTCACATTTCTACTGTTTCGAGTACAAAATCGAACCTTTTGTTTATATCCGACGAATGGATAGATTTTTAAAGGGAACAAGGATAAAGACCTCCTAACTCAGGGTAGACCTCCTAGTTTGCTTGCTCAAAATCAAAACAAACAAAATTCTCATACACTGTTGTTTTTCAAAACAAATTTTCCAAAAGACAATATTTTGTATACATCCAAACACGGATCATTACAAAATTAACGTTCTTTTCAAAACATCTTTCGAAAGATAAACAAGCATTTGTATATATCCGCACAAGGATCATTACAAATTCTATTTGCAAAGGTATTTCAAAAACACAGGTAAAGCATTCCGAATCAATTGAAAAGTAAAGCAAATGAGCTAAGCAAACTAAAGAGCCCATGGATAACCATGGATACAAAGGGTGCTAACACCTTCCCTTTGTATAACCTACCCCCTTACCCAGAATCTCTCAAAGGTCTTTTTTCTGTGTCTTTTATAAACCTTTCCTTCATTGGATAAAATAAAAGGTCGGTGGCGACTCTGTAAACTTTTTCAAGAGTGACGCGAAAGCGTCCGATCGACAAAAAAAGGAGTCAGTTCACGTATCCCACACCACGGAGGGGTATGGCCCGAAAGGACGGTCCACAATTGGCACAAGATATTCTTGTCACTTTTTCTTTTAATATTTTTTATTTTCTTTTCAAAACTCTTTTCTCTTTTAAAATTTTCTTCCTTTATCTTTTTCTTTCCATGTTACTTGTTTGAAATAACATTTTCATCTTCTCTCAACTTGACAAAAATCATATACAATAATATGAATGCTCTCCTATTTTTAGACAAGGGACAAAATTCAAGAAAATTCATAATCTTTTCAAAAATCAATTACAAACTAAATTTTTGAATGAATTGAGAAAAATTCACTAAGTTCTCAACCACTTCCAAAGTAGATTACTTTCAGAGTTACAAACTCCTTTTGAAAACTCAGTCATCTAGTAAATAACTTACCATCCAATTGTGTTTTCAAACGAAGCCTATTCTGAGTATGGTTTTCGCACTTACCCACAGTAATAGTTACGTTACGCAAGTTGGGCGCGAAACCACCATTTCCTAAAAGTCATGGTTTAAGGGTTTTTCTAAAGGTCCCTAGAGTCGGCAGTCCGAATTGGAAACATCTTAGCCCAAGTAAATAACTTACTTAGTCACAGACATCTCCTCAAAGGACCTACTCCAGGCGGGGTTTTAGTACCTCCCACTTGACACTACGTCAAGCGAGTTTAATACTAGACCACCATCTTATCTTACGTATCACTCGAGCTCGGGTGTAGAGCTTTGTCCATAAAGTGCCAACAATAGAAAGATTCCAACCATAATGATGAGAAATCAAACAATGATATAATAAAGGCAATAAAGAAGCAAGTAAATAAATGAAAATAACATCACAAGAAAAACTAAATTAGGGTTGACTCTCTTGGAAGTCCCCAGCAGAGTCGCCAGCTGTCGCGGGTCAAAAACATTATCGCCACGAAATTGTAACAAAAACAGAGTCGCCACCAAACTTTATTTATTCCAATGGGAAAGGGGAAATATTGATAAAACCCACAAATGAAATGATATGGACAAAGATGGTCTTCGCAACCAAATTTGGGTTCGGGAGTCGATTAAGTAAGGGGAAGGTATTAGCACCCCTTACCTCCATCGTACTCGATGGGACCCATTTAGTTATTCTTGCGATCAATTGTTAGCTTATTATCTACTTGCATTCTAATTATTATATGGACAAAAAAGAAACGGGATTTGGGTTTTTTATTATTGTGCTCGCCAAGACATTTGAATCTTGTGCCTACATATCTTCAATGGAAGAATCAGAGCGAATGTAGTTCGGAAGAACTACGAATTTGTTGTTAGATTTTGATGGGTCCAATCGCACTTGGGCGGAAAAGATGAATTTTTGAATGTGGTTCGCACTTGGGCGAGATTTGCACTTGGGCAAAGAGAAGATGAGTTTTGAACTGAAATTGTTTTTATGAAAAAAAAAGTGGAATTCAAGCATTCAAACAATGGCTTAACGGCCATCGCCTAAAATACTTGAAAGAGCATTTATTAAATTGAGCTTGATGAAGTTTTTTAATGGGATACAAGCATTCAAACAAAAGCTTAACGGCCATCGCCTAAATGTTTGAAAGAGCAACTTGTACAAGTACGTACAAACCCCTCTTGGGTGGTGAAAGAGATTGAAATGACTCGAGTTTTGAGAAGTCCTTAATGAGATACAAACATTCAAACAAAGGCTTAACGGCCATCGCCTAAATGTTTTTAGAACAACTTGTACAAGTACGTACAAACCCTTCTAATTTCATCCATTGTGGACTCAACTCGATTCGATTGTAAAAAAAAAACAATTTTTGATTGAAAAAGGGAAACTTGATATTGACCAAGATTTGTTATGAAAAGATTCGCACTTGGGCGAGGAAAAGAATGATTCAATGAGCTGAGATTGTTTATTAGTGTTTTTTGTATAAGAAATAGGCAAATCGAGTTGGAATGAGTCCTTAATAGAGTCTAAGCATTCAAACAAAGGCTTAACGGCCATCGCCCAAATGCTTTAGAACAACTTGTACAAGTACGTACAAACCCTTCTTTTCATCCATTATTGACAAAACTCAATTCGATTATTAAAACATTTTTTGAGGTTTTTGATCGTGACAAAAGAAGCTTGAAAATGATACTTGGTGTTGACCAAGATTTATTATGAAATTGTTTGAAGTGGACTCGACATTGGATCGAGAGATTTATTTCAATAAAAAAAGATTGTTTGATCAAAGGTTTTGAAAGATTTTTTATTAGACTTAATCAAATTAAGATGCATTTAGCTAATTAATTTAAGTAATTAACAATCGACTAATGAAATTAATTAATCAAGTAAATTTAGCTAACTAATTAAAATATAGTTTATAATTTACCTACTAAAGTTAATAAACTAAAAATGATTTTTTTAATGAATTCATTGGAAAAAAAAAACTAAAATGTTTTGGGCTGCTGGGGTGTACTAACAAAATGTAGAGTAAGCCCAAAAGCGAAGGCTGAAAAAAAAACCAAAAAAAACATGGAAGGATGGGCCGAACCGGGTCAAGTTGGACCCGGACCCCCCTTTAGCTTATCAAACGGGTTGAGAGAACCCTAGAGCTTTTGTGCCTCTTTCACTCTCTCTCTCTCTCATGTTCTTCACGTTCATAAACAGAGCTAATGAAACACTCTCAGAACTCTCACGATCTCTCTCGGTTTCTCGCGATTTCACTCTCGTTCCTTGTCTCTCACGATGAACAACAAACAGAGACAACTCTCGCCTCTCTCGCGCTCTCAGTTTCTCTCGCGATTCTCTCCTCTCAGTTTCTCGGCTCTCTCGATTCAAGCATAGCATACAAATCAAGTCAAGAAATTTATAACCCTAGGCCCCAAATCAATCCCAATACCCCAGAGTTCATTATGATTTCCCAATTACATGGTATAACGAATTAAAGACAGAAAAGCTAAAGCACAAATCGAATGAAGAAATAAAAACCTAAGTATGCCTTTGGTCTTCTCTGCTTCTAACTTCGTCTCTTCATTTGCTTCTGATTTCGTCTTTTCTGCTTATGTGTTGTGTTGTCGTGTTAGATTATGGAGTGGGGGTGCGTTGAATGAGTGAAGGTGAGGTTATCGAAGGCGGTTATGAATGTGAGCGAAGTATGCGTGTTGTTGTATCGCTGAGTACGAAGGATATTATTGACGGAGGTTGTTTGATGGGGTCGCTGAGATTTGGTTTAGGTGCTGAGTATGGTTAAGGTTTTGTATGAAGGGTTTAGCAGAAGCGTGTGGTAGTGAGCAGTGGTGAGGTTGTATTGAGTTTAGAGTGTGTTGTGTATATGTTGTTTGGTTTTGCTGTGTGATTGTGAGCTGAGGTTTAGTATGAGTGATTTTTAACTATCGGAATGGTGACTCGATTGAGATTATGATGGTGTTTGAAGCTGTTTGTTGAAGGTGTGGTTTGTATTGGATATGATGAAAGGTTTCTGGGCAGAGAGTGTTTGTTTGAGGTTAGTGTATACTGAGTAGTTGGGTGAGGTTTATGAGGATATGAGTGTTATGATTTTTGAGAGAAAACTTGGAGTGCATTTCCGCAGAAGTTTTTTCGTGTTCTTCTCCCCCCTTCGTGAAAGAATGAGAGGTGATTATATAGGATAAGAATAGTGAGGGCAAAAGAGAGATTTGTAGAGAATTGAGGATAAGATCAAAGGGGACAAATTTTGATTTTAGTACAAGTTTGTTGTAGTGGAATGGAATTTGCAGCGTAGTGGAATAGAGAGTGGAATGAAGGACCAAGGTGGTGGTACGTTCCTGCATTTGAAGAAACAGCAACAACAATTTTTTTGTCTTGTAATGTAATGGGCCTATGGATGTGGGATGGGCCTCATTTCAAATGTAATAGCAAAAGATTATGTAAAAGCTCTTAATGCATGAATTGCAATATTCCTTTAGTTTTTTTATTTTTTTTAAATCTAACTTACACTAAATAAATTAAATTAATTCTAAATAGAATTTCAAAAGGAAAGTGCAAGTTAATTTATAAAAGAAAATTATACAATGGTAAAAAATTGAATTCAAGATGCAAATTATGGTTATGAATGATTTTGATGCAAAAAATAAAATGATCACTAATTGAAATGATGATAAATTACTCGTGAATATCATACTGATTTAAAATGCAAAATGTGTGAATTGAAACTTATTTTGGATGCAGTTGAATTACTCAATACTAATGCGAATGAATCAGATAGAAAAACTTAGGGCAAAATTAGGGTTATGACAGATGCCCCTATTTAATTAACTTCGCTCAGATAGCATGAATTATCTCGACATTCGTGATATCGGTGGCAAAAGACAATTAAATACACAAATGCCTGAATTTTGCCCCTTTGATGCGATGATATGATATGAATGCATGAATTCTTACTGGGGATATGGAAATGAAAAGTAAATTCTGTGGGGATTATGAAATGCTTGGCCAAGGAGTTCCAAGGAGAACACTTGCTGGGGAAAGGCAATGGTGCCAAAAGAATCGTTCATCAACCAATGAGTTGAGTACGATTTAAAATAGAAAAACGCCAACATCAACCAACGAGTTAATGAAGGTAAACGACAATTCGGTATCAACCAATGAGTTGACTTTAAAAGGCATAACTGACATCAACCAATGAGTTGAGTACGATTTAAAATAGAAAAACGCCAACATCAACCAACGAGTTAATGAAGGTAAACAACAATTCGTTATCAACCAATGAGTTGAAAAAAGACAAAACTAACATCAACCACTAAGCTGATGAAAGTCGACACATCGTTCTCAACCAATGAGTCGAGTACGATTAAAACAGGAAACGCCAACATCAACCAACGAGTTAATGAAGGTAAACAACAATTCGTTATCAACTAATGAGTTGACTTTAAAAGACATAACTGACATCAACCAATGAGCTGATGAAAGTCGACACGTCGTCCACAACCAATGAGTCGAGTACGATTAAAACAGGTAGACACCAACATCAACCAATGGGTTAATGAAGGTAAAAACCAATTCGTTATCAACCAATGAGTTGACTTTAAAAGACATAACTGACATCAACCAATGAGCTAATGAAAAGTCGACACATCGTTCTCAACCAATGAGTCGAGTACGATTTAAACAGGTAGACGCCAACATCAACCAATGAGGTAATGAAGGTAAACAACAATTCGTTATCAACCAATGAGTTGAAAAAAGACATAACTGACATCAACAATGAGCTGATGAAAGTCGACACGTCGTCCACAACCAATGAGTTGAGTACGATTTAAAACAGAAATAAAGTTGCCATCAACTAATGAGCCGACGAGGGTATGAAGAAATTGATTTCAACCAATGAGTTGACTCGATTTAACTGGAAAATTAAAGACCAAATCTCAACCAATGAGTTGAGGAGGCAAATGATAGATTTCAACCAATGGGCTGACAACAAAAGTAGAATTATTCTCAACCAATGGGTTGATTCAAATGACAAGAGAATTGATGATTGATTTCAACCAATGGGTTGGCTCAAATTGACAAGAAGATAATGATCTCCTATGCATGCTTTATGCTGATGTATGAGACATCTTTGTTTTTTTTTTTTTTGTGAAAATTGATGCACGTGTAATGATGTATGATGGTTGATCAATGCAGGTAATGAATTTACTAGATATGTGCCAATAGGCAATGCATTTTTTGGATGTCCATGGTGAACTGGGCTTGATTTTCAATGGAAAAGATCGAGCAAGATTGAATTTTTGATTTGATGTTGTGGGAGATTGCCCCATGAATGATATGCATGATTAATGAATGTATGCTAGAATGAAATTTATGGTTTGGAATATTTGAAGAGACGCCCCAGTGGAGGGTGATGATTTTTTTGTGAAGTGGAAAAGGTCCCTTGATAGAAGGTTTACACAAGCATAATTCCTGACACCGATTCTGAGCTTGAGGAGGACTACTTGATATGGCATAGTCTGCTTTGACTGCTTGAAGGAAAGGTCTTGGCCTTGATTTGTCCCAGAATAACGAGTCTCTGTAGAAATTTATTTCAACAAATCTTTTTAGATTCAAATTGATGATCCTGAGATGACATGCCTCAGTCCTTGGGAACTTTGAAATGAAATGCCCCTGAATGATGGACTTTTGAAGTGATGTGACTTTGCTGATGCCACTTTAGGCTCTTCGAATGATTTCCATTGTTGGAACTTCCTTGATGGAAAGTGCTAATATTACAAATGAAACTATTCTATTCAAAATGGTAATTTTAATGCGATGTGCATGCAAGTTTTAAAAACAAATCATTTATTGAAATGAAACTGCGGTATACGATGGATAGATCCCAATAAGGATGCAATGGTAGTTTGAAATTCAAGTTGTGAAAGATGATGTGATATCGTGGTATCAAAAAAATGATTAACAAATATTCAGGAGTCAGGTTAACGCAACCTTGCTTTAGTTATGCTTTCAAAAGAAACCTTGCTTCAATTAGGACTTTCGAAGGTTGTAACGTGGCCAGGTTCACGGTTTAAGAAACGAAGGATATAGGCTCAAATTTTTATTTTAACCCACCCATCTTTGTGATGTACTCCAGTCCTAGGTTCAGTTATCTCTCACAAGTATTCGACTTCCAAGAGAATTTGCAGACGATGTTTGAGAACCAATGAGTTCTAAGGTGGCAGACACCTATTCTTCTTTGAAAGTCACACAAGTTTGTTCGTGTTTTTCTTTTGGCTATGATCTTTTGATCTCTTTTTTTTTTTTTTGACTTTTGTATCCTTATTTTTTTTTGCCTAAGTCTCCTTTTTAGGTTTTGACTTAGCGGGTTTTTCTTTGATTTTTTTTTTGTTTGAACAACTTATGTGACACTTGCCCAATAATTTGAAAGGGATTGAAAATGATGACTACCACGTTGATGGTTCGATGGGAACAACTGTTGTAGGTCTTCTTCGACATTGTGTACGAAGAGAGGATTGAACCTTTGGTCGGGAATTATTCCCATGAAACGATTCTCTTGGAAATCAGATGCATTACTCATTGTAACTGAACAACTACCCTGCCCCAGGTTTTGATTAAGGGTTTTGATTTCGTGCAAAAAAGAAAGCACCTACTTCTAAGGCTCAAAGGGGTTGACTAGGGAATATCCTCCTTATATCTCCAGTGTTTGGTATTTGAAGCAATGCCTGTACATCATCAACAAAGTTTTATTTGAAAGCATACTAATGCAAATTGGGTATTCGTTTTTCGTCATCCTCCCTCAAATCTTGCTTAGACAGAAAGCTGATAAAGAAAGTGAAGTGGAAATGCACAATTTTTTTGTATTTTGATTTTGTGTAAGTGATACAAAAATAAAACAAGGGAACATGTTATGATTGATTCAAAACAAATGCAATGCTCATTTCATTAAAATTACGATTAAGGATGAAAAAATTCAAATGCAATATAGCACAATACCAACAAGGATGAACTTTCTCATCTAATAACTGGCTTTAGGCATGTTCCCAGTGTCTTGGTACTCTTGAGGGTATGGGGTTGTTTAACCACATTGTGTGTCGAGGTTGACCCTTCTTGGTGTTCAGTGCTTTGGAGCATTTCCATGATATCGACCACGGATCTTTTGAATTTTATTCTTTATCCATTTTGGAGCTTACTCAACGTCTTCTGAGACATCCTTCGAGTCCAATAGAGTGTCGGGTAATTGACTTGCTTTTCCAACCGTTTGAGGAAGAAAAGTATGAGTATTGGATTTTGGAATTGAGAATGCATGTTAATGAATGCAAATGCATGATGATTTTTTTTTGTTTTTAATGCAAAAATGAATGTCATTTCATATCATGTATGATTCAAAAGTAATGGATTTCCAAGTCAATTGGATACAGAAAGATTACTTGGCACACAATGGCTCACCACAGGATAGTTCTAAGGTTTTTTTTTGGACAAGGTTCTAGACGCGGTTTTCAGAGTTACAAACTCCTTTTGAAAACTCAGTCATCTAGTAAATAACTTACCATCCAATTGTGTTTTCAAACGAAGCCTATTCTGAGTATGGTTTTCGCACTTACCCACAGTAATAGTTACGTTACGCAAGTTGGGCGCGAAACCACCATTTCCTAAAAGTCATGGTTTAAGGGTTTTTCTAAAGGTCCCTAGAGTCGGCAGTCCGAGTTGGAAACATCTTAGCCCAAGTAAATAACTTACTTAGTCACAGACATCTCCTCAAAGGACCTACTCCAGGCGGGGTTTTAGTACCTCCCACTTGACACTACGTCAAGCGAGTTTAATACTAGACCACCATCTTATCTTACGTATCACTCGAGCTCGGGTGTAGAGCTTTGTCCATAAAGTGCCAACAATAGAAAGATTCCAACCATAATGATGAGAAATCAAACAATAATATAATAAAGGCAATAAAGAAGCAAGTAAATAAATGAAAATAACATCACAAGAAAAACTAAATTAGGGTTGACTCTCTTGGAAGTCCCCAGCAGAGTCGCCAGCTGTCGCGGGTCAAAAAAATTATCGCCACGAAATTGTAACAAAAACAGAGTCGCCACCAAACTTTATTTATTCCAATGGGAAAGGGGAAATATTGATAAAACCCACAAATGAAATGAAATGGACAAAGATGGTCTTCGCAACCAAATTTGGGTTCGGGAGTCGATTAAGTAAGGGGAAGGTATTAGCACCCCTTACCTCCATCGTACTCGATGGGACCCATTTAGTTATTCTTGCGATCAATTGTTAGCTTATTATCTACTTGCATTCTAATTATTATATGGACAAAAAAGAAACGGGATTTGGGTTTTTTATTATTGTGCTCGCCAAGACATTTGAATCTTGTGCCTACATATCTTCAATGGAAGAATCAGAGCGAATGTAGTTCGGATGAACTACGAATTTGTTGTTAGATTTTGATGGGTCCAATCGCACTTGGGCGGAAAAGATGAAATTTTGAATGTGGTTCGCACTTGGGCGAGATTTGCACTTGGGCAAAGAGAAGATGAGTTTTGAACTGAAATTGTTTTTATGAAGAAAAAAGTGGAATTCAAGCATTCAAACAATGGCTTAACGGCCATCGCCTAAAATACTTGAAAGAGCATTTATTAAATTGAGCTTGATGAAGTTTTTTAATGGGATACAAGCATTCAAACAAAAGCTTAACGGCCATCGCCTAAATGTTTGAAAGAGCAACTTGTACAAGTACGTACAAACCCCTCTTGGGTGGTGAAAGAGATTGAAATGACTCGAGTTTTGAGAAGTCCTTAATGAGATACAAACATTCAAACAAAGGCTTAACGGCCATCGCCTAAATGTTTTTAGAACAACTTGTACAAGTACGTACAAACCCTTCTAATTTCATCCATTGTGGACTCAACTCGATTCGATTGTAAAAAAAAAACAATTTTTGATTGAAAAAGGGAAACTTGATATTGACCAAGATTTGTTATGAAAAGATTCGCACTTGGGCGAGTAAAAGAATGATTCAATGAGCTGAGATTGTTTATTAGTGTTTTTTGTATAAGAAATAGGCAAATCGAGTTGGAATGAGTCCTTAATAGAGTCTAAGCATTCAAACAAAGGCTTAACGGCCATCGCCCAAATGCTTTAGAACAACTTGTACAAGTACGTACAAACCCTTCTTTTCATCCATTATTGACAAAACTCAATTCGATTATTAAAACATTTTTTGAGGTTTTTGATCGTGACAAAAGAAGCTTGAAAATGATACTTGGTGTTGACCAAGATTTATTATGAAATTGTTTGAAGTGGACTCGACATTGGATCGAGAGATTTATTTCAATAAAAAAAAGATTGTTTGATCAAAGGTTTTGAAAGATTTTTTATTAGACTTAATCAAATTAAGATGCATTTAGCTAATTAATTTAAGTAATTAACAATCGACTAATGAAATTAATTAATCAAGTAAATTTAGCTAACTAATTAAAATATAGTTTATAATTTACCTACTAAAGTTAATAAACTAAAAATGATTTTTTTAATGAATTCATTGGAAAAAAAAACTAAAATGTTTTGGGCTGCTGGGGTGTACTAACAAAATGTAGAGTAAGCCCAAAAGCGAAGGCTGAAAAAAACACCAAAAAAAACATGGAAGGATGGGCCGAACCGGGTCAAGTTGGACCCGGACCCCCCCTTTAGCTTATCAAACGGGTTGAGAGAACCCTAGAGATTTTGTGCCTCTTTCACTCTCTCTCTCTCATGTTCTTCACGTTCATAAACAGAGCTAATGAAACACTCTCAGAACTCTCACGATCTCTCTCGGTTTCTCGCGATTTCACTCTCGTTCCTTGTCTCTCACGATGAACAACAAACAGAGACAACTCTCGCCTCTCTCGCGCTCTCAGTTTCTCTCGCGATTCTCTCCTCTCAGTTTCTCGGCTCTCTCGATTCAAGCATAGCATACAAATCAAGTCAAGAAATTTATAACCCTAGGCCCCAAATCAATCCCAATACCCCAGAGTTCATTATGATTTCCCAATTACATGGTATAACGAATTAAAGACAGAAAAGCTAAAGCACAAATCGAATGAAGAAATAAAAACCTAAGTATGCCTTTGGTCTTCTCTGCTTCTAACTTCGTCTCTTCATTTGCTTCTGATTTCGTCTTTTCCGCTTATGTGTTGTGTTGTCGTGTTAGATTATGGAGTGGGGGTGCGTTGAATGAGTGAAGGTGAGGTTATCGAAGGCGGTTATGAATGTGAGCGAAGTATGCGTATTGTTGTATCGCTGAGTACGAAGGATATTATTGACGGAGGTTGTTTGATGGGGTCGCTGAGATTTGGTTTAGGTGCTGAGTATGGTTAAGGTTTTGTATGAAGGGTTTAGCAGAAGCGTGTGGTAGTGAGCAGTGGTGAGGTTGTATTGAGTTTAGAGTGTGTTGTGTATATGTTGTTTGGTTTTGCTGTGTGATTGTGAGCAGAGGTTTAGTATGAGTGATTTTTAACTATCGGAATGGTGACTCGATTGAGATTATGATGGTGTTTGAAGCTGTTTGTTGAAGGTGTGGTTTGTATTGGATATGATGAAAGGTTTCTGGGCAGAGAGTGTTTGTTTGAGGTTAGTGTATACTGAGTAGTTGGGTGAGGTTTATGAGGATATGAGTGTTATGATTTTTGAGAGAAAACTTGGAGTGCATTTCCGCAGAAGTTTTTTCGTGTTCTTCTCCCCCCCTTCGTGAAAGAATGAGAGGTGATTATATAGGATAAGAATAGTGAGGGCAAAAGAGAGATTTGTAGAGAATTGAGGATAAGATCAAAGGGGACAAATTTTGATTTTAGTACAAGTTTGTTGTAGTGGAATGGAATTTGCAGCGTAGTGGAATAGAGAGTGGAATGAAGGACCAAGGTGGTGGTACGTTCCTGCATTTGAAGAAACAGCAACAACAATTTTTTTGTCTTGTAATGTAATGGGCCTATGGATGTGGGATGGGCCTCATTTCAAATGTAATAGCAAAAGATTATGTAAAAGCTCTTAATGCATGAATTGCAATATTCCTTTAGTTTTTTTATTTTTTTTAAATCTAACTTACACTAAATAAATTAAATTAATTCTAAATAGAATTTCAAAAGGAAAATGCAAGTTAATTTATAAAAGAAAATTATACAATGGTAAAAAATTGAATTCAAGATGCAAATTATGGTTATGAATGATTTTGATGCAAAAAATAAAATGATCACTAATTGAAATGATGATAAATTACTCGTGAATATCATACTGATTTAAAATGCAAAATGTGTGAATTGAAACTTATTTTGGATGCAGTTGAATTACTCAATACTAATGCGAATGAATCAGATAGAAAAACTTAGGGCAAAATTAGGGTTATGACAGGTAGGCCTCCTCCTGTGGCCCCCTATCTGTAGTTAAATCTTACACATAGAGTCTTGTATAGAAGTAAGGTCCATATGATTGGACCCATTCTAATCCCAAGTATAAGTAAAAGTGGTTCTAATCCTTGTATTCCAATTATCCAATTCAAGTTGCGACTTTGGAGGGGTTGAGGTGCTTGCTTGATCTGGATCAATAATTATGGGTGTTTTTTCTTTGTATCTATTATCAACATCACTGGAAATTTTCTAATGGACCTGAGAGGGAATTACCAAGCGGGTATTTTGGCACAATCGCGTTATAAGCCCCAAAAAGGCTAACAGGCAGGTGGATTTGGATCCTAGTTTGCAACCATATTCAGCAATCATTATAATTCCATTTGAGATAATCCTAGCAACATCCATTTCCCTATCCTCAACAATATAGTACAGAAGGTAAATGGTGTCTTGAGGAACGGAAGAGCTATGACTTCAAGGTTTGATGTTGTAAAGAATCAAGGTCAACATCACTTGGGCTATGGTCTTCATATCTTTTCTCTTAAACCAAATTGGAATTTCATAAGCATTGCATTCATAGGTCCTATCCTCCATTATAAGGGCTCTGGAAAAAATTTCAATGTTTTTGAATTTCCACTAACAGCACACCTCGAATATGCATCAACTTCACCTTCCGCCAAAGTGAGGGTTTTCCCAGTTAATCATTTATGGCATCCCGGTTAAAAGAGATGACTCTTCCTCTAACTATAGTGGTGAATGAGTATGGTTGATCTTCTATTGGTAGAGCATTTCCATTAAAATCTTGTATGATTTCATGATTTAGCTTGATGGGAGGATCAACAAGCCTATTTCAGTCCCTTCCCAAGATGATCTCTACACTACTTAAGAAATCTCTTTTTGCCTCAATGAGAATTTTTTTTTCCGACCATATTTTTCTTTTAGACAATTCTATATACCTTAATTCTTGCTCTGGTCCCAAGAATCTTGCCTCATTATAGGGTATTGACTCCCTAGAGATGTTGGTGGTAATCTTTTGTTTCTTGGATTCCATAAGTTTTCTTAAACCCATCTCTACAAACAAATAAATCATGTTAAGCCAAAGCAATGAAATACAACAATTTCATCTTGTTAAACACAATTAACATGAGCCAAGCACATCACCATCACAAGCCAAAACACTTTAAAAAAATATAAAAAATTGCATTTTGGTGTTCTGATTGAGTGGTTGAGCCAGGGACGGATCCAGAAATTTTAATATGTGGGGTCAAAAAATTTATTTTATATATATAAATAAGGAAAAAAATATATACATCGATATTTTTACACTATTAACTAACGTGTATCTCACTAAATCACGCCTATTTTTTAAAATTATATTGATGACATAATTAATAAATTTCTATTGAATGATAGTTGTAGCAACCTGCCTAAAAAATTCAGCTTTCGAGTCGCCACCTATTCTGAAGGGCGAATAGGAAACCCTACGCAGATAAGAGATTGAGGGTAAGTTATTATAATCAGGCTGAGGGAAGGTGTTAGGCACCCTCAGCCCTTTCCTAAAGGCTAATGTTCAAAGATTGGGGTTGCATGGCAGGGTTTATAAAGAAATATGGCAAACAGAATTATAAGGACCTGATTAAGAATTTTGAAGAGGGGGACTCGCCTTGTTGCCAAGTGCCTACGTACCTCCTTAGGGAGGATCAGAGTCTACGTAGTTCGGGAAGGGTCGTACGCCATTTAGAGTTGGGATTTGATTTGATATGGTTTTTTTTTAGAGGCTTTTTAGTTAGCCTATCGCAGTTTGTTTTGTCTTTGTAATTTGAATGGATTTTAGAATTATTAGGGTTTGGGCGTACAACCCTGATTTGGCACAATTAACCGCAATAATCAATAGGTTTGATCACCATAGCTAAGAGATTAAGGATTTGCATTGTTACCAATTCAAATCGATTAATTCGATTATCACTAATAACAACTTATTGTCTTTTATTATTTATTAATTGGCGTTTTATATTGTTACCTCTCATAATCGATTAACACGACTACAAATAATAACAAATTTAATTAAATAATAAGGCAAGATTAATCACCACAACCAATAAGATAGTTGCAGCCATTTAATCGAATTTGGTTGAATTTTATTTTAATTTAAATAGTATTTTAATTAAAATCATTGTTAACCATAGCGATCAATCGGTTTAATCGGCACGAATAACAATTTGGAAAACTTTTAATATAATCATTACATATTTAAAAATAAAAAAAAAATAATTATCATATAATTAATATATATCAAAAATTAGTATTTTAATTAAAATAAAACTAATAATTAAAATTTATTTAGTTTTATTAAAGGTTTTGATTCTATGTGGTTGCTTAATAGGGCTTATGTCATGGGAATTCAATCAGGGGCGTTGGATCTAGCTTAATGGGATATCTATGGCTCAGATTTGAGGGATGTATGGTGTTCTATAGGGCAAGGCGCTCACTGAATCAGGGAGCAAGTATTTTAGAAAAAATAGTGTTGGAGGGGAGGCTCGAACCTGCGACCTCACCCTCCCAAACGCGCCCCTCAACCATCCCAACTGCATTGCTTTAGTGTTTATTACACGCTTTCCAAACGTTATATACAAAACAAGAAGACTTTAATGAAAACAGGCGCGAAATTTAAACCAGCCAGTAACGTGAGGACACGTCTTCGTCCTCTTCACAAGAACCTGCAAAAGCTCCTAAGTTTTAGCTACGAAATTGCTACGGTTTTGCTCGTAGCCAATCAAACACGAAAATAGCGATTAAGGCATGCATCCATATAGATCTTTCGCGACCTATCCACTCCACTCGTATGACTCACACGAACTCAACCCTACGGTTAATTTGCTCCAATTTTACCCCTAAAGAAAACCCCCAATATGGAACCCTAAAACTCAAAGCAACCTCTAATGGTGGAATACGATTAAGACACGAAAACTCCACAAAATAAATCCAGAAACGATCACAGCATCACAATCGAGCATAATATATCAATAAAAACATGTAAAGATGCATGAATTCCTCTAATCGATCCAAGTTTCAGAATTACTTACTTTGATAAATCGGAGAGTATTCTGGGGGTGTTGGGGTCGAGCAAAGATCCAGCCACGTTCAGAAGCCTTTGAGGAACCTTTTGCAAGCTTCAGAAACTCTTGAAAGTCTCTAATTCTTCAAATCCGAATCTTGGTTTTGAGTGACTTTTTTGTGTTCTTGCAATTGCGTTTTTCTCTCAGAATTCCGTCCCCAACCCTTATGCCTCAGCCTCTATACTTATAGTGAATCAGATTAGGTTTAGAAAAGAGTCTCAAAAGCCTTTAAATCCAATCTTTCTTCTTTGAGAATTTTGATTTGTTTCTTGAATAAAAAGTTTCCAATTTGGTCCAAATATTGTATCACTCCTTTCCATTTGATTTAGCACGAAAATAACAATATATTTTGCCATTAATACTGATTGAAATTGGCCTTTATGAATATTTTATCATAATATTTGATTTTATACTTAATTAAATCATAAAAAATGAAATAAAAAAATATATTAAATCAATTAATATGATAAATTCCGTGCCCTTTTGTTTTGGACAAGCTAATGGCTTGTGGATCAAGTTTATACCACAAAACATAGGCCCATTTGCAAAATTCCTTAATTTGAACCCTCCTTTTTTTACATTTGGTCCCTCAAAATCACCTAACTTTGATCAAGCATATCTCACTCAATTTTTAAGCTATGAGGGAGATCTAATACTTTTTAGAAACCTCAAGAGGTCCTCTATAAGCCACTTTGGAACATATTTTTCATTTGAAGCTTTTATCTTGATCATATTCTCTTTGGGAAAAAACTGTTCCTGAAGGATGCCTGAAAATGACCTGTAATCTTTTGCTTTGTATCTCTTAAATGAAGCATTTCTAGCCCTGGCTTGTGAGACACAAAGTTGTAGAGAATCCAATTTCCTTCAAAATAGGCTTTGAGTGGAGAATTTCTGATGTTCCATGTGAAAGTTATGCCCAGTCAAAGTTGGGTTGACTTTCTCCTAAGAAACCCTAATTTGAACCTTTCTATATTTGTTCATCTCTGAGTTTCTATTAATGGAATCATGATCAAGCTTTGATCAAATGATGGATATACATCCCCACACTTATTGTGTGACCAATGGTTAGAAGTTTGGATCATGTCTTGACTTTGGATTTGAATCAGTTGATTGTAGATCTTGAGATTGTTTGAGCAGGTGACCTTTGGAGTAGTGCCTTGACTTTTGCCATGGATTTAGATTAGATCACTATAAACCATACATCCTTGATTAGGAGCCTTATCTCATTGATCCCTCTTAGGGGAACCTCAAACCCTAGCCTTAGGAGGCTCTTGACTAGGGGTGTTGCTTGAATGGACCCCTAGTCTTTGAATCTTTATAAGTGAAGTAGATGGGGCAAATTTTGGGGTATGACAGCTGCCCCTGTTCAATATTCTTGAACCTGAAGAGACGGACACGCTTACTTTCCTGTCGCGATCTGAAGATGGAAGATTATTGAACACTGAGAATGCCCTGAAATTTGCTGATATTGCGGAATGTGGAGTAGATGCGTTGCTGGCCGCGGGATTACCGTGGTATGGCATGTTTGGGACTGGGATTGGAGCTTGAAAATGAAATGAGTCATGGCTGCTATCAGAGAACGTGGTGCCATATCACTGTCGTGATAAGACGTAACGCGAGGGTTACGATTTTAGTTTTGGAAATTGCCGTTATCACTGCCGTGATAAGACGTAACGCGAGGGTTACGATTTTAGTTTGGGAAATTGCCGTTATCACTGCCGTGATAAGACGTAACGCGAGGGTTACGATTTAGTTGGGAAATTTCCGTTATCACTGCCGTGATAAGACGTAACGCGAGGGTTACGATTTGGTTTGAAATTGCCGTTACCACTGCCGTGATAAGACGTAACGCGAGGGTTACGATTTGGATTGAAGTTGAAGGTGCCATTATCACTGCCAAGGGACTAACATGATAAGACGTAACGCGAGGGTTACGATTTTAGTTTGGAAATTGCCGTTATCACTGCCGTGATAAGACGTAACGCGAGGGTTACGATTTAGTTGGGAAATTGCCGTTATCACTGCCGTGATAAGACGTAACGCGAGGGTCACGATTTGGTTTGAAATTGCCGTTACCACTGCCGTGATAAGACGTAACGCGAGGGTTACGATTTGGATTGAAGTTGAAATTGAGAATAGAGTTTGAAGTTGAATTCAAGAGAAACCAAGCTTCACCTGCAAAATGATGCTCAGCGAATGTATATGCTTATGATTTGTTGTAAATGTATGCATGCTTATGCCGATGGTACACATGTAAGTGTACATGCGTATGAATATGTATGATGAATTCGATGCATTATCTTCTGTCACCCATTGGATTTGTTTAGCTTTTCGAGCAGCCTTGTGGGTCTTAACTCAGATCGTCTGAAGTTAGTCTACTGGGATATTGCAGTGCTTTCAGGACCAGGCGTATATCAACTACCGGAGGTGCCGTGTGTAATACGGTGAACTGACTTTTTAATCGATCGAAATGTCGCGGTTAAGCATGAGTCGCCACCGACTTTTATTTTATCCAAATTAATTAGAAAGGCTAAAAGAACAGGAAAAACCTTTTAAATAAAATAGGGTTCGGGGGGTAATTATGCAAAGGGAAGGTGTAAGGCACCCTTTGCATCCATGGTTATCCATGGGCTCTTAACTTGCTTTGCTCTTTTTGTTTCAGAAAGGTAGAAGAAGAAGATATGGACTTTAGCTCGTAAATGAGCGTAGCCATATTGAAGAATTTTGAGAAAGAATATTTGAAAATATTTAGAGCAAGGCAAAGCAATTTTAAGAGCAATTTACCTTATATTTGAGAAATCTGTTCTTTCAGCCTTTCAGAGCGAAAGGGTCTATCCTTGCCATAAGAGGGCAGGAAGCCTTTCATTTGGAGGTTTAAGGGTCATCGAAATATCCTTTGCCATAAGACTGTCCCATGCCATAGAAGAGCAGGTAGTCTAAGGCAAGGATCAGAATAAGCCTTTTTGTAGGCAGCCAGAAGATACCTCAGCCTTTCCGTAGGCAACTTCCGAGGGTCGAGGTCATTTGTGTATCGAAGGCAGCATCATTTAGGGTCGCATGACCTTTTATTATCGAGGCAGCATGGCTGAGGTATCCTCAAATTCGAGGGACATGGCTTATTCTGCAAAAAACACAAAGGCAACAGGCAACAGGCAACAGGCAACAAGGCAACAGAGAGGTTACCCCAAAAGCGTGCGTGTGTGCAACAATCACGTGATTATATTCAGAAAATTATCTTATAATTAATTATCTACATTGATTTAAGGCTTGCACTCCCTAAGATTACTAACCACACAATAATATAACAATGATAATGGGGAAGGGAAATTGTAACCAGCGGAGGAGAGGGGAATTGAAACCAGCGGGATATAATTAAAAATTAAAACAGAAAATATTAGAGTTAAGGTTTAGGGTTACCAAACTCGTAACTTTGGCGATCAACAACCCTGAAAATGCAAACCAATAAATAAATAGGGTGAGTGTATGGCTAATTCAAAGGCGAATGAGGTTAACCCTAAAATAAAAGAATAAATAAATTTAAAACAATAATATAGGCTACGGTACTTAGCTTTGATTTGATCTGATATGGTTGATAGGGCGCCTTTTAAGGTTAACCCTGAAAAGAAACAAGGCAGAGAAAAAGATGAAGGCGACACAAACCCTAATTTAAAAGATAAATCAAATATAATTTAAATTAAACTAAATAAAATTACTTAACTTCGGGTTTTCTTGAAGGCGCGTGATCGGGAGAAATCATGTTGCTAACCCTGAAAAAGCACAGAAAAGAAAACATTCAGTGTAGGGCATGATCTTCGTGAACCCTGATTAGGGTACGAAATTAAATAAAAGAAAATAGATGATTTAATTAATTATTGGTCTCGCGACCTAATTAATTAAATCAGAAAATTAAAACGAATATGAAAATATTTTTTGGGATTTTTTTGGAGTTTAAATAAAACAATTATGATTTTCTAAAGATTTAAAGGTAAAATAAATATAAATATAAAAAGAAACAAGTATATATGAATTTATTAATAAAAAAAAAAATTAATAGATTAAATAATAAAATAAACATGTAAAAAATATATTATATAATTTTTATATAGTTTTTATATATTAAGAATAACTTTTATTAAAAAACAAAGTGTAAATATATAAAAATAAAAACAAAAGGCTGTATAATTAAAAATAAAAAAATTTGCAAAATACTTAGCTATGATCCGGTGTGGCAGCGCGCGTGGGCGTATGATATGGTCGCAAGCTTCAGGAGCGTTAGATCTGGAACTGATGATATCTGAAGGTGAAAAAGCATGGTTGCATTGCATACGCGTGGACCGCTGGGCACTAGATCTTTCAGCAACCAAAAAAACAACGCGCGCCTTTTTTATTCAAATCAGCCAATCACCGAGTGACACGCTTCGTCTTCTTCAACGAAAACCTGCAACACACTATTTTACAGCGCTTTTTGCTAAGCGCGTTGTAAAAAGTCCTGCGTAGTAGAACAAAAAAATAGCGAACAGGGCTAAACGGCCATGAAAATTTGGCGCGATGCCATGGTTACCCTCGTCTCAGCCACGCGAATCTAATGGTACCTGTCTTGATATCTAATTTTGCATAACTAAAAAAACCCCAATTCAAGGATCAAACCCTAACATGGCAATCGGTAGCAAACATGCATAGAAACACGATTAATTGTCCAGAAACAGTCATCATATCAAGGCAAACACAATTATGCAATTTAAATCCATGAATGATGCGTGTATTATGCAAATCGAAAGAAAATAGAAAAGCAAACCGTGAGGCTCTTAGAGGTTGATTCTGAGCGTTTGGATCGCGTGCGACAATTGGAACAGCTTCAATGAACACTAGGGAACGTGTTAGGATGCACAAAAACTTCTGAATTGGCCTTCAACTCAGAATTGGAGTTTGGATTTTCTTTGACTTTTGCACTTCGGTTTTAGGGTTCCTCAGAGCAAAAAATCGTGTCCTTGCTATTTGGACTTGTTGTGTATATATATGTGAATGTTTTAGGTCAACAAAATTGTAGAAAATCTCATTGAATCTTGATTTGCCATGTTTGGAAAATTTGATTGAAAATTATGTTATGAAACCTTCTAAAATTGACCAATATTGCCTCAATCTTTTTTTTAATTCTTTATGCACGAAATTTTATTGAATTTGGAGAATATTTGCTGATCAAAATAGGTCCAAACCATATCTTTGATAGAATATTTGATTTTTTTAGTAATTTACTTGTTTTTAATCATTTTTAAATGATTTAAAAAATCAAAATAAATCACATAAATCAAATAAATTCGTGGGAAATAGTTTATGGGCTCCTAATGCCATGAGGAACAAGCTTGGATCTTAACAACATAGGCCCATTAGCAAAAAATTCAAAATTCCTTCATATTTTCCCCTCAAAAATAGCTCAACTTTGCCAAGGCTTACTTCTCTCAATTTTTGAGGTATGGAGGGGTTCTAGGACTTTTTAGAAACCTTGAAGAGTCCTCTAACCAATGTGTTATACCCCAAAATTTGCCCACATCTTTTTTTAAGAAAACTTCAATCTGAAAATTAAGAGTTTCATATAAACATGGATTTTTATTTCAAATATCCTAAAACATATGAAGTGCTTAAATTTCAGAATTTCTCTTACACAGTAACTTGGCTAACAGTGGAATTTATTCTTACGCAAACGCCAAATGCTGTTCATTACACCACAAATACTATTTATTTATTTTACAGATAAATAGTACTAACACAGTTCATGCAGGGTTAAATCCTTTTTGCAGGCGCAAAAGCAGGAAACTCACACTGTACTGGTAACAATTGTTTTTGGTTTCCCACTAACTTTTGTACTATATTCCATTATTTTCAAAATCTTTTCAAATCTCTTCTTTCCAATTCAAATCTCAACTTTATTCTACACATCTCTCTTTTCCCAACAATACCTTACACTTTCTTTCAAATCTCACCACCACTCAAATCTCCTTTTGTACGGAATCACATCATTCCCCAACGTCTCAATCATCTTTCCATTCTATAAAAACCTCTCATTCTTCCCACAAATCTCACATCAAATTCTAAATCATCTTTCAAATTCCTACCTCATAATCCATCATTTCTTCTTCCCTAGCAAAAATGGCAAAATGGATAGAAACACTGTTTCTTACAGTCATCACCATTGCTACGGTGATCATGACTTTCTTCTGCCTACACAGTCCTGAGGAGTGTGGACCTGCAATGGTTATGCTCCCAATCATCTACATGTTATTGATCATAGCATGGTTCATCAACCGTCATTTTTAAAGTTTGCCGTGTTTCTTATTTTCTTAAACGTACCGTCTATTCGTCGTACTGTTCAATAGTATGTAATATTTATACTGTCAGTATTAAATGTCGTACTATTTGTCATAATATTGCTTAATTACTAAGATAATATTTTGTGTTTCTGCCAGTCAAATATTTCTATTTCTGTGCATTTAACAATTTTCAGGTTATTATCGGTAATTTTACCCGCATACTGTAAATATCTGTTATTATGTTTCTGTTTTCTAACAAGTCATGTAAATAAATTTTTCATGCTTCACATATAACAAAAACAAAAATAACAACAAAAAAGAAAATTAACTTTGACAGTTGATTTTTTTTCACTTTAACTGCTGCTTCAGTACACGAACAGTCGGTTGACAGACAAACTGCAGACAGTACAATTCACAGTGATTTGTACAATCAATCAAATCAATCATTCACAATTCAAATTTCCAAGATTTTTGTGTTAGAAGTCTTCTGAATATCACATGATTAGCAGAAACTCAACACTGCACAAAAATCAGGTACGCTTAACTGCCTCCTATACAGACAGTCCCTAATCAGGGTTTTTCTTGTTTTAACAGGAGCAACAAGTTTTTGAGAGCTCAAATGGATTTCATATACATCCATACATCTCAAAGTACCATCATACAAATTTTCAAACTTCAATTCACTCAGACGCACCGTCAGCAGCTCAAACAGTCAACAGACGACCCGTTTGACCAGAAAAGTCAACTGACAGTCAAAAATGAAATTTTTTGTCAAAGTCCATATTTTGTCAAAGGATTCAACATTTGATCATTGGATGATCATAATTCATCAAGGAAAGATCAAAAATCAACAAAACCCTAAGATTCAAAATTAGGGTTTTTGCCTGAAAAGTCAACTCAACTTTGACTGATCATAACTCTCTCATCCTTCATCCAAAAAATTCAAACCAAAGCTTGTTTTGAAGGAAATTCAATTATCTTTCAAATGCCATTGATCCCATGGTCATTGGATTCACCATTTGAAAAATATGATCAAAGACATTACAGGTCATTTTCAAAGTCAACAAAAAGACACTTTTTTCAAAAGGACACACAAGGAGCTTCAAAAATCATTTTGACATGAGACCAAAGACATTGGTTAGAGGACTCTTTGAGGTTTCCAAAAAGTGCAAGATCTCCTTCATATGACAAAAATTGAAGGATTTACACCTTGTTGAAGTTGGCTAAATTTTGGGAAAATGCATGAAATCAACATTGCTCAAAAATGTATTTTTTCCAAATGGGGCCAAGTTTTCAGCATTCAAACATCATTTCCATGTTATTATGGGCCTCCCACGACCAAGACAAAGCCCACATCATTTTTATCCATTTTTGATTTAATTTTATCACATATAAGATTAAATTTAAAAAGGAAAATGGAAGAATAATGGGTAGCTTATTTTCCAAGCATGACTCATCAAATAATCACTTAATTATGCAGCAAGGAGGCTGCAAGGAAAGAAGTGTGAAGAGCAAGCCAAGGTTGCTTGAGTTCCAAGCTTGAAAAGTCAAGAATTCAACAAAAGCCATCATTGCTTTTAGCTTCAAATTTAAGCACTCCAAGGCCTATAAATGAAGCTTCATATTTCACAAACAAGGGGGAGCCAACACACCACGAAATTATAGCTCAAGCATAACATAGAAACATCATAATCCTCACAAAAATTTCCAAACTTTGTAATTTTCAATTTCCATATTCCAATCAATATTAATACAAACAAACACTTTCAATCATCTTCTGAGATCATATAGAGTAAGAATAAATTCTTTGTGTGGTCCCATGAGAGTCGTAGCACGTGCCTAATGTTTTCCATGAACATACATGTACAAGCTTTCGTTTTCTATATTAATGCTTGTGTTAATATAATATAATCACTCTAATTCATCTCTGACACCATTTAGAGGAAACTGGACGTATCACATGAAGCTCTAAGTCCCTAATTCCTCATTCACCATTCTTGGGCCGTGGAGCTTAGTTTCTTCGAAACTCAAAATCCATGAACTTTTAGTCCAAACTAACCTCACCAATGGATTCCCAGACCTCAATTTAGGGGGGTAGGGTCCTCCTTTGGTATTTATTTTACGTTTTTTGCAGGTTTAAAGAAGGAGGAAATCGGACATCAAAACTGTTGCCAAAAGCCCTAAAAAACCGTTGCCATAGCTGTGAAGAAGATGATGAATAGTAACCGAGACCTATTGACTTCCACGCGTGCATCCCTGATTGGCCGGTCAACTTTTCAAACCTCTCTCCCTCAGCTTCCATTGGTTCACGCAGTCAGTGGTGGGCCCAATCTGACTTTGGTCTCCCCACTAATTCAATGCTTCACTCAATCCCATCATACCATGTTCTCTTCAATCTGAGCCACATGATCAATCTCAAAGCCAATCCAACGCATCAGATAAGCAGTCCATACCATGCACTTTCCAGCCCATCACACCTGATAAGTATCCCTTTTATTTCTATTTTATTTTCTATTTTATTTTAATTTCTTTGTTAAATTAATTAAAAATAGTTTTAAAAATCCAAAAAATACACAAAAAATATTTTTAGACTTCTAAAATAATATATTATTTTCTGAAATAAAAATATTTTATTTTTCTTCAAAATTTCAATATTTTGCATAATTAATTAGTATATATTTATATATTTGCTTTTTAATTATTCTAACCAATCAAAAAAAATCCTAAAAAATTGTTCTTTGTGTTAAATATTGTTTATATATTATAAACTAATTTTGAACATATTTTGAATAATTTTCTCTTTAAGTTTTAATTATTTGTATAATTATTTGTATAATTATGTATTAATTAGCTTAATCAATTTCCAATCAATTTCAAAATTCCAAAAAAATTAGTTTTGTTTTAAAATCAATTAACAAATATTTTGTACATATTTTAAACTTAATTTCTAGGTTTAAATCTATTTTCATCTCTTTTCTTTATTTTAAATTAATTAATAATGCATTAATTATATTTAAAATAAATCACAAAAATACAAAAATATGCCTTTTATTTCTTGCAATTTAAAATTCCTAGATAAATGTATAGGATGTCAAATTCATGTAAATAGGCTAGTTTACATTTCCCGCACAATCGATGTAATAGCGTAGATTTACTTTCTGCACTTTACATTTCCGCATTTTAATTTCCAGCACCCATATAAACTGCGTGTATGTCAAAGATAAAACTGAACCGTCAGATCACTAACTTCAAAGATAAATATCTGAATTCAATCACAATCACATTTGCACCTCCTAGGGTAACCCCTTTTCACTCTTTTCAAAATCAAAGTTACATTTCTACTGTTTCGAGTACAAAATCGAACCTTTTGTTTATATCCGACGAATGGATAGATTTTTAAAGGGAACAAGGATAAAGACCTCCTAACTCAGGGTAGACCTCCTAGTTTGCTTGCTCAAAATCAAAACAAACAAAATTCTCATACACTGTTGTTTTTTTAAACGAATTTTCCAAAAGACAATATTTTGTATACATCCAAACACGGATCATTACAAAATTAACGATCTTTTCAAAACATCTTTCGAAAGATAAACAAGCATTTGTATATATCCGCACAAGGATCATTACAAATTCCATTTGCAAAGGTATTTCAAAAACACAGGTAAAGCATTCCGAATCAATTGAAAAGTAAAGCAAATGAGCTAAGCAAACTAAAGAGCCCATGGATAACCATGGATACAAAGGGTGCTAACACCTTCCCTTTGTATAACCTACCCCCTTACCCAGAATCTCTCAAAGGTCTTTTTTCTGTTTCTTTTATAAACCTTTCCGTCATTGGATAAAATAAAAGGTCGGTGGCGACTCTGTAAACTTTTTCAAAAGTGACGCGAAAGCGTCCGATCGACAAAAAAGAGTCAGTTCACGTATCCCACCCACGGAGGGGTATGGCCCGAAAGGACGGTCCACAGAACTGGCGACTCTGCTGGGGACTACAAATTCAAAATGTTTTCAAAAGGGGTTACCTTTAGAGTATAGATCATTTCGATGTTTTCAATTGTTTGATCTGGTTGCTTTACTTTTCACAGGTTTGCTTGGGTACTTTGCTTGTGTGAAAGATTCTAACCCGAATCTCGAGATACCTTAAGTATATGACAATAGACCAAGGAAACTGTACGGCATGTACCGATACGGTTGATCTGGTAGTCATCGTTAGTGTGATACTTTGGTTTATACTGATGTCCCTTGAAAGCGATCAAGGAGTATATTAGGCTTCCGAAGTGTCATTAACACTAATTTGTCTTAGAACCTTTTAGTTGAACTTGACTTGTGGCCTATTAAGTGGCTAGCTTTGAAATTGATCGAAGCTAGTTATCCTCGAGGAATATTCTTGATCGGCCGTCCGAGCGCCGTATTGAGATGTTGTCTCCAAGGATCATAGAACCCGAATACTATTCTAGGACAGGTTTTCAACCAACTCAACTTCAGAGGGGAGGGTATCACCTATCAACCTCATGCAAGCCTTTAAACCTAAGGCTATTGTTTGATTTGTTTTTGTGTGCCACATGTTTGCATCATAAACACATCATTTTTCACTACACATTTCAAGGATCAAAGAGTTTACTTTTGTTTTTGCAGGTAATGGCTCCCGCCACCAGAGATTACATCCGAATCAATATCTCAACGGTGCCATCTGAACTCAAAGTCTTGGTAGCAGAATTCCCCAGGAATGCTCAATTCACTGAAAAGCATGGTCACCTACTCCATTTGGTTACCTCAAAGTTTGAAGAAGACATGATACGGGTCCTGTTCCAGTTCTTCGACCCTGAACATCATTGCTTCACATTTCCTGATTACCAGTTGGTACCCACTTTGGAAGAATTCTCTGAATTAATTGGATTACCAATCCGAGATCAATTACCTTTCACTGGTTTAGAAAGAAAACCAAAACCTGAAGTCATTGCTGCTGCTTTACATCTGCAAAAGTCAGAAATCAAATCCAATTGGGAAACAAAGAGTGGAGTTGAGGGTTTGCTTGCCAAATTCTTACTGGAAAAGGCTCGACTACTGCTAGAAAACAAAAGTTATCCAGCTTTTGAAGAAGTTATGGCACTTTTAATCTATGGGTTGGTTTTATTCCCAAATCCCGACCAGTTCATAAGTGTACACATCATCAACCTTTTCCTAATCCGTAACCCGGTACCAACATTGCTGGGAGACATCCTACACTCTCTACACACTCGTACCATGAAGAAACGAGGAACTCTCATGTGCTGTATACCACTACTGGCTAGGTGGTTTACATGTCATCTTCCCCGATCAGTACTGAGAAATGAACAAAGAGCACAATGGTCTTACAGAATCATGTCTTTATCTCATTCAGATATCCGATGGAACAACTTCTTTCAAAGAGACATTACTATCATTGATCATTGTGGAGAATACCCTAATGTGCCACTCCTTGGCATTAAAGGAGGTATCACTTACAATCCCTCTCTAGCTCTACGCCAATTCGGATATGCAAGAAGCAACGGTCCTCATGACATGATTATCCGTGGCATTGTGTTTGATTACGAGAATGATTCTCACAGACACCGACGAAGATTCATACAGGCTTGGGACAGTGTCTATAGAATAGAAAGCAAAACTCTGGGGCAATGGAATTCTATTCCTATGGAACTTTACCTCAGATGGGTGCGTACTCATGCTCAAAAACTCATGATGCCCTATCCCGCTGTTCTACCTGTGACTATCGAATCAGAAGTCGAAGGTTACGAACCTCAAGTTATTCTACACCCGGATATGCCAACTGACTTGGAAGAGTTGCAAAAATCCTGGGTTCAACTCAAAGAGGAAAGAGACACCTTCAAAGAACACTGTCAGGACTATGAGAGAAGGCTATTCGAGCTCACCAGACAGCTTCAAGAAGAACAAAGAATCAACGCATTCCTGGGGACAAAGAGAAAGCGTCCACGGGAGACCTGAAGGATCATTCCATTTTATTTCTGTCTTGTAAGCCCAAATGAGGCAAATAAAAAAAAAAGCAAAAAAAAAAGAAGCAGAAAAAGAAAAAAGAAATAAATTGATTAACTAACGTTTGTTTCTTCTTTAACAAATCTAAACTCTAAGATCCTTGAAAAATTGCACACACATTTCACTTCATGCATTGCATATACATTTCATACATTGCATTCATATACATTGCATTTGCATTTCATACATTGCATACACATGGCATCCAGTCATACACATTTCATAACAGGTTCTCATGACGGGTTTCTCATCTCTTCGCTGTTTATTTCAGTCAGAAGAGATGGAATCTGAGGCAAGCATCAAGAATCTCGAAGTACAGAATGCCCAAGTTCAAGTGGCAATTCTGGAACTGGCAAAGGGGCAACAAGAGCTGAAAGCCCTGATACTCAAGAAGAAGAAGAAGCCCAAAGAATCTGCAGGCTTGAGTTACCTGAGAAGGAAGATCAAGATCCCTGTCAAAAAGATCAAAAAGCCACCAATCCCTGAAATAGTCGGTGATGGTGAACAAGAAGATAATCAAAGCAACCAGGGTTCTGCTAAACCCTCTCTCTCTTCAAATGAAGAAGAAGATCATTCTGGAGACGAACAGGATGGTGACAAATACCAACAGTTGGAGGATCGTATGAAAGCTATGGAAATACAAAAAATACCTGGCTTAGATTTCAATGATCTGGGACTCGTGTCGGATGTTGTCATCCCTCCAAAATTCAAAGTTCCAACCTTTGCAAAGTATGATGGAGTTTCTTGTCCAAAACTACATTTGAGATCTTATGTGAGGAAGATACAACCTCATACAACAGATAACAAATTGTGGATTCACTTTTTCCAAGAAAGTCTGTCAGGTACACAACTCGAATGGTACTACCAGCTAGAAAATACCAAGGTTCATACTTGGGAAGAATTAGCTGCTGCTTTTTACAAACAGTACCAATACAATGCTGATCTTACACCCACTCGTACTCAATTGCGAGGCATGTCTATGGGACCAAAAGAAAGTTTCAAAGAGTATGCACAAAAGTGGAGAGATATGGCTGGAAGGGTTCAACCACCCTTATCTGATCGCGAACTAGTCGACATGTTCATGGGCACTTTAACTGGCCCATTCTATAGCCATTTGCTGGGAAGTTCATCATCAGGTTTCACTGACCTAATACTGACCGGAGAACGTGTCGAAAGTGGCATTCGAAATGGAAAAATTCAAATAGGATCCTCCTTTGGTACTACAAAAAGGCCCATCAAAAATGAGGTCAATACAGCGCAAATTCAGACAAGTCACAAAAGTGATCAGCATCAATCTGTAGGGGCAGTTATGATCTCCGCATCTGCACCTCAAAAAGATCAACAGCCAAAATATACGCATCGACCAGATGCACCAAGAAGAACTTTCACCAAAATCAACATGCCAATCTCTCAGGCATTGCAGCACTTGCTAAAAGCAGATCTGATCACCTTAAGAGGTCCTCCGAAGAATGTCAATACTTCTTCTCTGAATTATCGCCCTGATGCAACATGTGCCTATCATTCAAACTGTCCAGGACATGACGCAGATCACTGCTGGGCCCTGAAAAATAAAATCCAAGACATGATAGATGCTGGAGAAATTGAGTTCGATCCTCCAGAAACTCCAAATGTCATCACAGCACCTATGCCAAAGCATGACAAAACTGTCAATGCTATCCTGGACACTGTTTACATCTATGATGTGAACGAATTATCAACTCCACTCTGCGAAGTCAAAGGAAAGCTAATCCGAGCTGGTTACTTTCCAGGGTGTGACCCCGACTGCTTTTACTGCTCTTGCCTGCCCAATGGTTGTGAAAATCTGAGGATGGGAATTCAAAAATGGATGGATCGCCGTATCATTATGTTTGAGAGGCTCCCTTCTATGGACGTACTGTGCGAAGTCTTTGCAAACGGGATAAGAATAGAGGATGCCTCAGTGATCTCCAGCTTACCATTCAAAATCTCTGCCAAGGCTCCATTCAAACTTTCTGCTACACTCAAAGTGGCATCAGTGGTCATTGCTAGACCAACTCCATTTCCATACTCCTCAGACAAAGCTGTCCCATGGGGATATGACACTAATGTTTACATTCATGGAGTTAAGCAGGATCCCTCGACTAAAGAGGACGCAACACTAACTACTTCAGCTGTAAGTAACATTGCAGGCACTAGCAAGATCACGAGAAGTGGAAGAATCTTTTCACCAGAAATTTCTCCAAATGTTGCTGCTGGTCCAGTTCGAGTCCCAGTTCCTAATCAAAATGTCAACACTCGAGGCAAAGAGCCACTGATCGAACCAGTTCAAAATCCGGTAGAGATCACTGCTGAGGATCCATCAAAGCAAGAGATGGACGAAATATTGAAAATCATCTGCAAAAGTGATTACAATATTGTCGAACAACTGGGGCATACTGCTTCAAAAATCTCAATGTTATCTCTGCTAAAATATTCAGAAGCTCATGCTAAAGCTCTAATGAAGTTCCTTCAAGCTGCGCATGTGCCTCAAGAAATCCCAATCGACCAATTTGAGAATTGTGTCGCCAGTCTTACAGTGCCCAATGGTCTTGGTTTCTCTGATGTGGATCTAACTCCTGCTGGAAGAAATCACAACAAGGCCCTGCACATCTCTATCGAATGCAACGGCACCACTCTGTCTCATGTGCTAATAGACAATGGTTCCTCTCTAAACGTGTTACCAAAGGTAATACTGGAAAAACTTGACTTCAAAGGAGTTGTGCTACAACCAAGTAATGTGGTTGTAAGAGCCTTCGATGGGTCAACAAGAACGGTGTACGGAGAAGTTAAGCTCCCAATCAGAGTGGGCTCTCAAACTTTCGATGTTATCTTTTCCGTAATAGACGTTCTTCCAACATACTCCTGTTTACTAGGACGCCCTTGGATACATGGGGCAAACGCTGTAACTTCTACCCTGCATCAGAAGTTAAAATACCCAGTAAAAGGAAAGGTTGTCACAGTCTATGGCGAAGAAGAATATATGGTCAGTCACTTGAGCAACGACAAGTATGTTGAGATGGAGGGCGAATCCATCGAAACTCCGTATCAAGCTTTTGAGGTTGTATCTCCAGATATCTCTACCACCAAGCATATTCCTGCTACTCCAGCTACAACTATGGCTTCTCTCAAAGATGCCAAAGCCATGATTGAACAGGGTGATCGCACAGTATGGGGACAACTCCCTGATATACCCTACAAGTCCGACAAGCTAGGTCTGGGCTATAATGGTGAAAATCAAAAGAATGATCAAAATCCTCGCTTTGAAGGGTTAATATCACACTTCGCCAGCCAAGAAGTAAACGCCATTGATGATGAAGGGACATACTTGAACCACATCATTCAGCCATATCCAGACGAAATTCCACCCATTACCATGGGAATGTGGGATGCTGTGGGAGGACCAAATGACGGTTACAACTACCAGTATATCACACCTCAGAATTCTTACATTGCTCTGGAAGATCTTACTCCAACAGAAGAGGGTAATCAAAATGACGGAAGTATCACAAGTCCCGTCACTCAGCAATATCAAAATCCACCCAAAGAAGTATGGGACACGCTAGGAGAACCCAGCGGCAAATACGACTATATGGTGAAATATTCCGCTCCTCCGAGCTTTTCAACTCCCATCAAAGACATTGTCCCGACTGGATGGGACGAACAGTACGACGACAACTTCGCTCTTGAAGAAGCCAGGAAGATGCCAAACAACGAAGGTTATTTTCTGTCACAGTACACTCCTTATCAGGATGCACAAGTCTCTATTCAAAACATCATTCCTACTGCATGGGACGGCCTTATCGAGCATCTCGCTCAGCCAATAGAGGGACCTCCACCTGGATTCTCATATCCAACAAATCATCCAACTTATCTTGAGGAATTACCTACGCATTTTCCCACTAGCGGAATCAATGCTACGGAAGACGAAAAGAACAACTGCAACTGGAACAGCTGGGTGCTCCCTGCTAACAACGGTGGATTGAACAACTGGAAAGCAGAGGATGTGATCTCCTTTGATCAGGAGTAAATGCCATTTCCTGTTTTCTTTGTGTATATTGTGCAAAGATAAAAGTGGTTCCTGAACAATCGAACCATGAGCTTGAAAGCCGTGTGCCTTAGCACAACGGTCCTTCTATAAAAAGGGTTTGTCATATCATGATTATGTGCATTCAATAAAATCATGGGATGCTTGCATGTTCAAAATTTTGTGATCCTTTTTCTTTCTTTATTCGCTTTCAAATAGCTATGTTTTTCTCTTCATACACACTCACATATCTACCATGCAGATTCACATACACGCTGGATCCAGTCAATAACGACTCTGCTATTGCCCGTCATGACTTTGAAAATCCGATCTACCAAACTGAGGACGAAAGTGAGGAAGATTGTGAAGTGCCAAGAGAAATTGCAAGACTTCTAGAACAAGAAGAAAAAGCCATACAGCCTCATGAGGAGCCGATTGAGGTTATCAACTTGGGCAGTGACGAAGAAAAGAAAGAGGTCAGAATTGGGGCTGACTTAGAAAACAGTGTCAAGCAAAGACTGATTCAATTGTTGCAAGACTACGCCGAGATATTCGCCTGGTCTTATCAAGATATGCCTGGCCTTGACACGGACATTGTAGTTCATCGCCTGCCAATCAAAGAAGGAAGCACTCCGGTCAAACAGAGACTGCGAAGGAGTAAGCCTGATATGTCAAAAAAGATCAAAGACGAGGTTGAAAAACAATTCAATGCCGGATTCCTAAAAGTTGTAAGTTATCCTCCTTGGATAGCTAACATCGTGCCTGTACCCAAAAAAGACGGGAAAGTCAGAATGTGTGTAGACTACAGAGATCTGAACCGGGCAAGCCCCAAAGATGATTTCCCTTTACCACACATCGATGTACTGGTTGACAATACCGCACAATGCAAGGTATTCTCCTTTATGGACGGATTCTCAGGGTACAATCAAATCAAGATGGCACCCGAAGACATGGAAAAAACAACCTTCACAACACCCTGGGGAACCTTTTGTTACAAAGTAATGCCCTTTGGTCTGAAAAACGCCGGAGCCACCTATCAACGTGCAATGGTAACACTATTTCATGATATGATTCATCAGGAAATAGAGGTGTATGTCGATGACATGATCGCAAAATCCAACACCGAAGAAGAACATTTGAGTCATTTACACAAGCTGTTTGACAGACTCAAGAAATACAGATTGCGACTGAACCCGAACAAGTGTACCTTTGGAGTAAGATCCGGTAAACTCTTAGGTTTCATCGTCAGCAGTAAAGGTATTGAGGTTGATCCTGCCAAGGTCAAAGCCATTCAAGAAATGCCTATACCCCGTACCGAGAAACAAGTCAGAGGATTCTTGGGACGTCTAAACTACATAGCCAGATTCATTGCCCATATGACTCCTACTTGTGTGCCAATCTTCAAATTACTGAAGAAAGATCAAGTGGAAAGATGGAATGACAAATGCCAGTTAGCCTTTGATAAAATCAAAGAATACCTTCAAAAACCGCCAATCTTGTTACCTCCTGTGGAAGGCAGACCTCTGATAATGTACCTAACTGTGTTAGAAGATTCAATGGGGTGTGTACTCGGACAACACGACGATTCCGGTCGAAAGGAGCACGCAATCTACTATCTTAGCAAAAAGTTTATCGATTGTGAAACAAGATACTCACTACTCGAAAAAACTTGCTGTGCCTTAGCATGGGCGGCTCGCCGACTAAGACAGTATATGCTAAATCACACCACTTTCCTGATCTCCAAGATGGATCCAATCAAATACGTGTTCGAAAAACCTGCTCTCTCTGGAAGGATTGCAAGATGGCAAATGATCCTAACAGAATATGACATTCAATACACTTCGCAAAAAGCAATCAAAGGAAGTGTGGTAGCTGATCATTTAGCTCATCAAGCAGTAGATGATTATCAGGCATTGAACTTTGACTTCCCAGACGAAGACATTATGCTAGTCAATGACTACAAACAACCAGGATCCCGATGGACTATGGTTTTTGACGGAGCTTCTAATGCGCTCGGCAATGGCATCGGAGCTGTGATCATTTCCCCCACAGGAGGTCATACACCCTTCACCGCCAGATTGTGTTTCAATTGCACCAACAATATAGCCGAATACGAAGCATGCATTCTGGGTCTCAAAGCTGCAATTGATCTAAAAATCAAATTCCTTGAAGTCTACGGAGACTCGGCCTTGGTAATCTACCAAGTCAAAGGGGAATGGGACACAAAGCACCCAAATCTAATTCCATACAAAGAACATGTGTTGAGTTTGATTCCTTACTTCGAGGAGATCACTTTCGAACACATCCCACGCGAAGAAAATCAACTAGCTGATGCCTTAGCTACCATGTCATCCATGTTCAAAGTCAATTGGGACGACGAAGCTCCTATGATCACCATTTACAGGCAAGACGAACCAGCCTATTGCAATGAGATCGATACCAAACAAATGGAAGACAAATCATGGTTCCATGAAATACAAAGGTATCTCGAAACCCAGGAGTACCCTGAAGGGGCATCTATTAACGACAGAAAGTTTCTAAGGAGATTTGCCTCCAAATTCTTCCTAAGCAATGGAACTTTGTACAAGCGCAACCATGACTCGACTTTACTTCGTTGCGTAAACAAGAAGGAAGCAGAACAAATCATGGAAGACATACACAATGGTACCTTCGGTACTCATTCCAACGGACATACAATGGCTAAAAAGATCTTGAGAGCAGGTTACTACTGGTCTACCATGGAGACAGATTGCCATCATCATTCCAAAACTTGTCACAAATGCCAGATATATGCCGACAAAGTGCATGTACCTCCAGTTCCATTAAACGTTCTGACGGCTCCTTGGCCTTTCGCAATGTGGGGTATTGATATGATTGGAGAAATCAAACCTACTGCTTCCAACGGACATCGCTTTATCCTGGTCGCTATTGACTACTTCACAAAGTGGGTAGAGGCAGCTTCATATGCTTCTGTCACCAAGAATGTGGTAGCCAGGTTTATCAAGCACAATCTCATTTGTCGGTACGGCCTCCCCGAAAGGATCATCACTGACAATGGCACGAATCTAAACAACAAAATGATTACTGAACTCTGCACGCAGTTCCAGATCAAACATCATAATTCTTCTCCATATCGACCAAAGATGAACGGCGCTGTCGAAGCCGCCAACAAAAACATCAAGAAAATCATACAAAAGATGACAGTAACCTACAAAGACTGGCATGAGATGTTACCTTTTGCTCTTCATGGTTATCGCACATCTGCGCGTACTTCAACAGGGGCAACTCCATTCTCGTTAGTCTACGGTATGGAAGCAGTTCTCCCAATCGAAATCCAGATTCCTTCCTTAAGGATCATGAAAGAAGCCGATCTAGACGAAGACGATTGGATTCAAACTCGATTCGACCAAATACACTTGATCGATGAGAAAAGACTTGCAGCTATCTGTCATGGCCAGCTATACCAAAAGCGCATGATCAAAGCATTCAACAAGAAAGTCAAAAGTCAAGCATACCAAACTGGTGGCTTGGTTATCTAACGCATCATCTTACCACAAGGTGATCCCAGAGGCAAATGGACCCCCACCTACGAGGGACCATTCATAATCAAGAAAATATTCTCCGGCGGTGCCATGTTGCTTACCACCATGGATGGCGAGGATTTCCCACACCCTGTGAATGCGGACATAGTCAAAAAGTACTTTGCTTAAAAAAAAAATACAGCTCGCTAAGTTGAAAACCTGAAAGGGCAACTTAGGCAAAAATGAGCGTCTCGGTGGATTGAAAACCCGAAAGGGCGATCCAGGCAAAAATTAGAGACAAAACAAATACTATCCCGGTAGGCTGAAAACCTGAAAGGGCAGCCTAGGCAAAAATTAGGGAATAAAGCATACAACTATGTCCCGCTCAGCTGCCTACTCACCGACAAGGTTCAACACCTCAAAGGCACCGATCAGTCCAAACACTTTCTTCCAACAAGTGAGGGATGAGATGCTCGAAGACAGATTGGCAATAGCAGAATTGAAACTTGACTGGATCATTCTCACATAGCTATTTCTTTTCATAAATACTTTTCAAAACTTTCTGACAATTTCCTACTTCTAGGATTGTTGTCTCCCTATACTAATCCGCCTATCACGGCACCTTTTCAAAAATCAATGCAGCTTATAACTAACATTTTCATTTTTTCTGTTTTGAATACGCGAGCATCCCAATGATATTTTGAATGAACATATGCATTTGAATATGATTGATGTTTACCAGGAAAAACAGGAATAGCATTCCGGACATGTCCCAATTATTTGGACATTATCCTAAACCAGCATCAGAAGGAAGTTTCCCCAATGGAGACACATTCCTCAACAAATCCCTCAAAAAGATTTTTCTTTCGAAAGAAGTCTTATTCCTCAGCAGGGTTGTTCCAGATTACTATCTTCAGAAGGTGTGATCCCCGCACCCGGACTTGGTCAGATAGTGCATCGGAGGATTATGCATCTTCCTCATTCCCATTTGAAAGGGCATCAGAACTTCCAGTTACCTTTGGTTCCCCAAGCAGTAGTCAAAGATCCTTCAATAGAACATCCTGGTTCTCAAAGAATTTCCCCAGACGAGGGTACTCAAGCAAGACAAAAGATCATCAACGATCACAATACATTCATGTCCAGCTGACTAGTGGGAATTTATTTTTCCAATTAGAAGCTTGACATCACATTCACATATTCACATTCACATATTCACATTCACAATCATGCATCATACGCATATTCATACACAACATAACTTGCATATTTCTCCTCTAGCTCGAGGATCTCATATCATACATGCATCATAGACATCGCATATTATTAACTTGATTTTTCAGGTAGACAGATGTCTTCAGCAAAGATGTTCTCACTCACATGCAGTGTTCATCCTGAATCTTATTCAGACAAGCGGTCCTTTCAGATACAATCAAACCAAAGATTCACTCTGAAGAACTCTCATTCTCAACTCATTTATCATCTAACATTGCTAGTCTAAGGCGATACCTCAGACGGTTCCAGAACGATCTAGCATTTCAGATCTAAGGCGATACCTCAGACGGTTCCAGAACGATCTAGCATTTCAGATCTAAGGCGATACCTCCGACGGTTCCAGAACGATCTAGCATTTCAGATCTAAGGCGAAACCTCCGACGGTTCCAGAACGATCTAACATTGCAGATCTAAAGTGATACCTCAGACGGTTCCACAATGATCAACTTTCAAGTCCTTCATCAAGATATAATCAATGGATTCATTCTGATGAACAAACCCTCAACACATTTTCCAGATGGCATCTGAAAAGCCTATCTCAGGTAATGTTTCAATCTGCCAACAACATTTCGCAGACAACATTCAAATGCAACTTCCAACATCTCTGCTGATCAAGGTAAGTGCAAATTTTCAGGGCATCTATTTATTCAATCATCTTCTACCTTCAGATTTCAGACAATCTCTTCAGGTTTAAGAAGATTGAATAGGGGCAACTGTTATACCCCAAAATTTGCCCACATCTTTTTTTAAGAAAACTTCAATCTGAAAATTAAGAGTTTCATATAAACATGGATTTTTATTTCAAATATCCTAAAACATATGAAGTGCTTAAATTTCAGAATTTCTCTTACACAGTAACTTGGCTAACAGTGGAATTTATTCTTACGCAAACGCCAAATGCTGTTCATTACACCACAAATACTATTTATTTATTTTACAGATAAATAGTACTAACACAGTTCATGCAGGGTTAAATCCTTTTTGCAGGCGCAAAAGCAGGAAACTCACACTGTACTGGTAACAATTGTTTTTGGTTTCCCACTAACTTTTGTACTATATTCCATTATTTTCAAAATCTTTTCAAATCTCTTCTTTCCAATTCAAATCTCAACTTTATTCTACACATCTCTCTTTTCCCAACAATACCTTACACTTTCTTTCAAATCTCACCACCACTCAAATCTCCTTTTGTACGGAATCACATCATTCCCCAACGTCTCTATCATCTTTCCATTCTATAAAAACCTCTCATTCTTCCCACAAATCTCACATCAAATTCTAAATCATCTTTCAAATTCCTACCTCATAATCCATCATTTCTTCTTCCCTAGCAAAAATGGCAAAATGGATAGAAACACTGTTTCTTACAGTCATCACCATTGCTACGGTGATCATGACTTTCTTCTGCCTACACAGTCCTGAGGAGTGTGGACCTGCAATGGTTATGCTCCCAATCATCTACATGTTATTGATCATAGCATGGTTCATCAACCGTCATTTTTAAAGTTTGCCGTGTTTCTTATTTTCTTAAACGTACCGTCTATTCGTCGTACTGTTCAATAGTATGTAATATTTATACTGTCAGTATTAAATGTCGTACTATTTGTCATAATATTGCTTAATTACTAAGATAATATTTTGTGTTTCTGCCAGTCAAATATTTCTATTTCTGTGCATTTAACAATTTTCAGGTTATTATCGGTAATTTTACCCGCATACTGTAAATATCTGTTATTATGTTTCTGTTTTCTAACAAGTCATGTAAATAAATTTTTCATGCTTCACATATAACAAAAACAAAAATAACAACAAAAAAGAAAATTAACTTTGACAGTTGATTTTTTTTCACTTTAACTGCTGCTTCAGTACACGAACAGTCGGTTGACAGACAAACTGCAGACAGTACAATTCACAGTGATTTGTACAATCAATCAAATCAATCATTCACAATTCAAATTTCCAAGATTTTTGTGTTAGAAGTCTTCTGAATATCACATGATTAGCAGAAACTCAACACTGCACAAAAATCAGGTACGCTTAACTGCCTCCTATACAGACAGTCCCTAATCAGGGTTTTTCTTGTTTTAACAGGAGCAACAAGTTTTTGAGAGCTCAAATGGATTTCATATACATCCATACATCTCAAAGTACCATCATACAAATTTTCAAACTTCAATTCACTCAGACGCACCGTCAGCAGCTCAAACAGTCAACAGACGACCCGTTTGACCAGAAAAGTCAACTGACAGTCAAAAATGAAATTTTTTGTCAAAGTCCATATTTTGTCAAAGGATTCAACATTTGATCATTGGATGATCATAATTCATCAAGGAAAGATCAAAAATCAACAAAACCCTAAGATTCAAAATTAGGGTTTTTGCCTGAAAAGTCAACTCAACTTTGACTGATCATAACTCTCTCATCCTTCATCCAAAAAATTCAAACCAAAGCTTGTTTTGAAGGAAATTCAATTATCTTTCAAATGCCATTGATCCCATGGTCATTGGATTCACCATTTGAAAAATATGATCAAAGACATTACAGGTCATTTTCAAAGTCAACAAAAAGACACTTTTTTCAAAAGGACACACAAGGAGCTTCAAAAATCATTTTGACATGAGACCAAAGACATTGGTTAGAGGACTCTTTGAGGTTTCCAAAAAGTGCAAGATCTCCTTCATATGACAAAAATTGAAGGATTTACACCTTGTTGAAGTTGGCTAAATTTTGGGAAAATGCATGAAATCAACATTGCTCAAAAATGTATTTTTTCCAAATGGGGCCAAGTTTTCAGCATTCAAACATCATTTCCATGTTATTATGGGCCTCCCACGACCAAGACAAAGCCCACATCATTTTTATCCATTTTTGATTTAATTTTATCACATATAAGATTAAATTTAAAAAGGAAAATGGAAGAATAATGGGTAGCTTATTTTCCAAGCATGACTCATCAAATAATCACTTAATTATGCAGCAAGGAGGCTGCAAGGAAAGAAGTGTGAAGAGCAAGCCAAGGTTGCTTGAGTTCCAAGCTTGAAAAGTCAAGAATTCAACAAAAGCCATCATTGCTTTTAGCTTCAAATTTAAGCACTCCAAGGCCTATAAATGAAGCTTCATATTTCACAAACAAGGGGGAGCCAACACACCACGAAATTATAGCTCAAGCATAACATAGAAACATCATAATCCTCACAAAAATTTCCAAACTTTGTAATTTTCAATTTCCATATTCCAATCAATATTAATACAAACAAACACTTTCAATCATCTTCTGAGATCATATAGAGTAAGAATAAATTCTTTGTGTGGTCCCATGAGAGTCGTAGCACGTGCCTAATGTTTTCCATGAACATACATGTACAAGCTTTCGTTTTCTATATTAATGCTTGTGTTAATATAATATAATCACTCTAATTCATCTCTGACACCATTTAGAGGAAACTGGACGTATCACATGAAGCTCTAAGTCCCTAATTCCTCATTCACCATTCTTGGGCCGTGGAGCTTAGTTTCTTCGAAACTCAAAATCCATGAACTTTTAGTCCAAACTAACCTCACCAATGGATTCCCAGACCTCAATTTAGGGGGGTAGGGTCCTCCTTTGGTATTTATTTTACGTTTTTTGCAGGTTTAAAGAAGGAGGAAATCGGACATCAAAACTGTTGCCAAAAGCCCTAAAAAACCGTTGCCATAGCTGTGAAGAAGATGATGAATAGTAACCGAGACCTATTGACTTCCACGCGTGCATCCCTGATTGGCCGGTCAACTTTTCAAACCTCTCTCCCTCAGCTTCCATTGGTTCACGCAGTCAGTGGTGGGCCCAATCTGACTTTGGTCTCCCCACTAATTCAATGCTTCACTCAATCCCATCATACCATGTTCTCTTCAATCTGAGCCACATGATCAATCTCAAAGCCAATCCAACGCATCAGATAAGCAGTCCATACCATGCACTTTCCAGCCCATCACACCTGATAAGTATCCCTTTTATTTCTATTTTATTTTCTATTTTATTTTAATTTCTTTGTTAAATTAATTAAAAATAGTTTTAAAAATCCAAAAAATACACAAAAAATATTTTTAGACTTCTAAAATAATATATTATTTTCTGAAATAAAAATATTTTATTTTTCTTCAAAATTTCAATATTTTGCATAATTAATTAGTATATATTTATATATTTGCTTTTTAATTATTCTAACCAATCAAAAAAATCCTAAAAAATTGTTCTTTGTGTTAAATATTGTTTATATATTATAAACTAATTTTGAACATATTTTGAATAATTTTCTCTTTAAGTTTTAATTATTTGTATAATTATTTGTATAATTATGTATTAATTAGCTTAATCAATTTCCAATCAATTTCAAAATTCCAAAAAAATTAGTTTTGTTTTAAAATCAATTAACAAATATTTTGTACATATTTTAAACTTAATTTCTAGGTTTAAATCTATTTTCATCTCTTTTCTTTATTTTAAATTAATTAATAATGCATTAATTATATTTAAAATAAATCACAAAAATACAAAAATATGCCTTTTATTTCTTGCAATTTAAAATTCCTAGATAAATGTATAGGATGTCAAATTCATGTAAATAGGCTAGTTTACATTTCCCGCACAATCGATGTAATAGCGTAGATTTACTTTCTGCACTTTACATTTCCGCATTTTAATTTCCAGCACCCATATAAACTGCGTGTATGTCAAAGATAAAACTGAACCGTCAGATCACTAACTTCAAAGATAAATATCTGAATTCAATCACAATCACATTTGCACCTCCTAGGGTAACCCCTTTTCACTCTTTTCAAAATCAAAGTTACATTTCTACTGTTTCGAGTACAAAATCGAACCTTTTGTTTATATCCGACGAATGGATAGATTTTTAAAGGGAACAAGGATAAAGACCTCCTAACTCAGGGTAGACCTCCTAGTTTGCTTGCTCAAAATCAAAACAAACAAAATTCTCATACACTGTTGTTTTTTTAAACGAATTTTCCAAAAGACAATATTTTGTATACATCCAAACACGGATCATTACAAAATTAACGATCTTTTCAAAACATCTTTCGAAAGATAAACAAGCATTTGTATATATCCGCACAAGGATCATTACAAATTCCATTTGCAAAGGTATTTCAAAAACACAGGTAAAGCATTCCGAATCAATTGAAAAGTAAAGCAAATGAGCTAAGCAAACTAAAGAGCCCATGGATAACCATGGATACAAAGGGTGCTAACACCTTCCCTTTGTATAACCTACCCCCTTACCCAGAATCTCTCAAAGGTCTTTTTTCTGTTTCTTTTATAAACCTTTCCGTCATTGGATAAAATAAAAGGTCGGTGGCGACTCTGTAAACTTTTTCAAAAGTGACGCGAAAGCGTCCGATCGACAAAAAAGAGTCAGTTCACGTATCCCACCCACGGAGGGGTATGGCCCGAAAGGACGGTCCACACAATGTCTTTGGTCTCATATCAAAATCTTTTTCCATTCTCATTTTATGTCCTTTTGAAAAAGGTGTCTTTTTGTTGACTTTTGAAAAGGATCTATAATGTATAAAGCCATATCTCTTAAACCATTGACCTATGAGCTTTGATTCTTGTACTATTGGATAGAGGAATGAATTCCCTTTAAAATGAGCTTTGGTGGGAATTTTTCTGATGAAGTATGAATATTTGGCGAATTTTCAAAGTTTGGTTGACTTTTTCAGTTCATGCCCAAAATAGTAACTTTTGACTTTTGACTT